>NW_024349804.1:6393942-6518020 GCF_902729225.1 Pteropus medius | reverse complement strand
AGAAAGAAAGAAAGAAAGAAAGAAAGAAAGAAAGAAAGAAAGAAAGAAAGAAAGAAAGAAAGAAAGAAAGAAAGAAAGAAAGAAAGAAAGAAAGAAAGAAAGAAAGAAAAAGAAAGAAAGAAAGAAAGAAAAAGAAAGAAAGGAGTAAATGAGACCATCTAAGCATACCAGTCCACATAAGCTGAGCTGCTATCTGAGCCTAGGATTTGCCCTATGAATATTAACAATTGCTTTTACAGTAGATGATCTTTAATCTGGTATAAAAAGGCTTGGTAGTTGATTGGTAGGTTAATAGAATATCAGCTAAAACAGAACAGTGATCACCGAGCTTTGGGCATCAACCAACGTGTCTTACAGAGAGAAGGAAGCACGTCGGCTAACCCAGGGAGCACAGTAAGTGGGAAATGTCTTAAAATCTTCCACTGTATTTCCTTTTTCGGGTCACGATTTAAAATTTCCTCTCAGAGGTCTCGTTTTCCCATGCCATCTATATAATCTTAGTTCTCTCTGTTCTGTGCTCCCATATTAACCACTACTATTTACTGAGCACATACTATATGCTAGGCAACATTTATGCATTTCACAATGGCCCAATAATTAGGCGTTGGTGTTTTTTTCAAGATCGCACCACTAGCAATATCAGTGATGGCTGTGACACTAGACCATCTAGCTCCAGACTTCATGCAGGAACGTGTTACACAGTCCTACTAACCCATCACGCCCAGCACTGCCCCTCCGGATTCGAGCACACTTGACCTACATGAAGTTTGTCTGTCTTCCTGGGCAGCTGAGCTCCACGGGTGAGTCCGATGCATAACAGGCACTCACTCATTCATCTGGGGACTGGCTGCTCCCACTTCCTCATTTTTACAGATCAGAGAGTGAGGCTAAGAGAGGTTTGGTGACCTGCACAAGGGACATGCCCGATATTAGGATGCGGCTCCCCTCAGTCCCTGAGCCCTTTCTATCTGCTCCATTAGGCTACTTCTTGTGTTGGTTTCCTTGCTCATCTTCCTACTCATTTAACGACACCTTATCTCTGAAGTCATGGCCTCCAAACCCACCCTGACAGGTCCTAAATCCAGTTTCCCCAAACCTGATTTAAGGCTATGAGACAATAAGTATCATAGTATCTCCCCCCCGCCCCCCAAAAAAGAAAACATTAAATACTAAAACATTCAGAGAGAAAGAAAACACAGACTCCTAGATCACGCAGAGCCCCTGGTGCCACCCTCACCCACTTCGTGATTACCTCTCTGGCCGAGGTTCTGCAAAGCCATACCTCGGAACTAAAAGAGAAAAACAAATAAATAGATAACCAGCTCTGCTGATTAGCAAGGTATCGCAGCTGCGGGGATAAGCTCCCACGTCTAACTTCTCATCGTATCATCATCCCTGATGTTTGCCGCTTCTTCCAGCCGAGATGAAGAGAAAACTGAATTGTGCTGCTAGTGTACAATCTTACCTAATTATGCCAGCTGATCACTTAAAAGGAATGTTTGCACACAGAACGGGAAGATGCTTACAAGAACCAGCTGGTTGATAAAGGCTATAAGTGAGGATCTGATTCCTTTTCAAAGAAGTGTTAACTATTTACATCTATTTTTAAACCCCGCATCACAACACCAGTTACTGTGTGTTGCACGGTGAAGCGATGCTGTACTCAAGTCTCACAGGGGCGGGACAATTTAGGAATAAAAGTCCCCACTGCCCAACGTGTAAAAGGTACAACACTATCATTCACCACTTCAAGACATCCATCTGAAGAAGGATTAACTAATGTCTCTTGGCTTTTAGACACGAATGAAAGATTAATAAGAGTAATGGGGGGAGAAGGACAGGGAGGAGTGGGAGAGAGAAGAAGAGAGAGAGAGAGAGAGAGAGAGAGAGAATGTGTGTGTATATGTGTGTGCGCGCGCACGCGCGTGCATGCGCATGAGAGCACATGTGCTTTCTCACAAAGCAGAATGGTACTAGTTAATCGTCACCGGATTATGGACACAGAAGACTGGGGTTGACAATGCTATATGCCACCCACATGCCATGGCCGACTTATTTCATGGGCAGTTGAGATGAGTCTATGTGTTAAGAACTGTCTTAATTACTCTATATAGCGCTGTCTTCTTTAATCCACATAACGACCTTACGTGATAATCATTATCATTTTTTTTAACTTGAGAAACATTAAGTGCCTCTGTCCAAGAGGCAAAGTAAAATTTGAACCTAAACCTATGTGATTTCAACTTTGTCTGAACCCAAAGTCCATGTTTTTCACATTAATTCCCTATTTTACTCTCCCCACTCCCTCACAAGCCAGTTTTGGCATCTTTAATCCATCCAATTTCTGAAGCATTTACTCACAGCATGGGTATTCATAGCCATGCTTTTAAGACTGACATAGGCGATTTCCTTAACTCATGAGAGCGTGGCTGAATGCCAGCCATGTCCCAGTATGCACCTGGGTGCTGGGGACATGAAAGGGACCGTGGGCATGTCAGTCTTCTTAGAACCACATGAGGGAGACATAAAGAAAGTAAACGCTATACTACAGAGTAATAATACATGCTAACGGTACCCAAATGCACCTAGCATGTCATTAAAATATGCAGGATCACAGAGAAGTATTTGCAATGCAATGGGAGCTAAGATTCTGACTGTGTCTAGGAAGTTCAGAGAAGGAAGGCTTCCTGAAAGAGGTGGCTGTAAAGAGATCCCCCGAGGATGAGCCTTTCACCAGGCAGGTGATGTGGGAAGGACACTCCAAGCAGAGGGGAGAGACCTGCTTCATAGTATAATGAGTTTTGTTAGGGACTCGGTGTAAGTAGCACTAATTATTTCTTCTGAGATATGAATCCTACACGTGGGTCAAAAATTTATAGGCCATTCGTGGCATAAAGATAAACCAGAAAGAATAAATAAATAGAAATAGAAGCTAAGGTTTTCCAGATTAGTGACCCAAAGTGTGAGGAACACTCAGAGACCCTGGCTTTTCCTCAGACTTCGAGTCCCCAAGGCAAGCATGGCACCCTAAACATCCATTCACCACATCCGGTCTGTGACCCATGTGGGGTTTTGGGTGACCATATGATATCCAAATCAAGACCAATGCAAGACCTTGAGGGTAAGAAAGAAAAGCATTCCTTCCTAAAGGAGATGAGGTTGACACATGAAGCTCTATAGTGTGACAGAGGGACCATAATTCATCAGATGCAAATGAGATGGCCACTCTTCCCTCCCGGACCCACGGCCGATGTCACTGCTTGATCGACTGCTCTCTTCTAGAATGCAAGTTCTTAAAGGCAGGGGATTTATTTGTTTCTTCTCTGGTATTTTCCCAGGATCTAGAACATCAAGCTCATTGTAGGTGCTCAATAGATATTTGTGGCATGAATGAATTGATCACTACTTTTTTTTTTCAGTTGAACCCAGGGTCATAAAGCTTCCAGCAGCCAAACCAGTCGACAGGAGGGGACTTATGAGATGAAACTGACTGACCTCCCTCGTGAAACAGAAAAACACGCAGACCCCGGCTCAGCAATTTGGGGCCAAAGCCTTCACTCTCCGTGACTTGGTTTTCTCACATCTGCATGATGAAGTTGTTTTAATTCAGTGATGTATGAGATGTGATATACGGCGAATTCTTTCCCATGGAGGTTAATAGGTAGCAATTTTCTTTTCATTTTCTCTAGAAAGCCTAATATAATTAAAGCACTTCAAATTTAGTTTATTAATCACCCATAAAACTAATTTTATATATGTGTGTTTGTGTATATGATATACACACATACATATTCATTAGATATATTATCATATATAATCGTTCTGTATATATAAACCATTAACATCAGTAAATTGGTTTAGCTCTAATGTTCTATCTAATCTATTTATGAATTATAGATTAGACAGAGAATTATATAGATAGAAGTTGGATAGACGGTGGATACATAAATAGATAGAGCACACTACCTAGCTATAACGTTAAGACAGAAACAGTATTCGAATCATAAATGGCCGACTGGTTTTCAATCACACACTTAACACATAATGAAGGTTATCAGAGTGCATCTATTACCAATAGTTCAGGATCTATAACCTTCCTGGCTTTATTTCATAAAAGCAAAAGAAAAACAAAACTCGAATTTGGTGACCCTGGCATTCAAAACAAAGAAATAAATGTAACGTTTCCCAGATGCTGATCTACATCTCCTTCTTCCACAAATCTGTACATTCTGAAACTTAATGTGAATATTCACCAGCAAGTGGGTGGGTTAAATTGTTATGCAAAAGACATTGTCTCTGTGGTGCGTGGTGATTCCCTTCACCTCACTCCGGTGAGCAAGGCAACTCCCGAAGACGGTTTTAGAGACGGGCAGAGTTCTTCCACGAGCATTTCCGACAGCCGCTCACCCTGAGCTGTGCTCACGTCTGCCGTGAAAGGGGGAAATCCTCTTTCTAAGCCCACTTACAATTTATTAGCTTATTCATTTGACTGCAACTGCTTGAGAAAATCTGCTTTTTGCAACAAGCTTAAACATTTTGGGAAGGGCCAGGATAAAAAGGAGAAAAAATAGAACAGAAAAGGTATGTTACAGTTCAATGATAAGAGCTTAGGGAGGCTTCAAGACTGACATTTGCACTGCACCGACTTGGCGGGTAGTTCGAGACTGATTAAGTGCCGAACGAGGCTTGATTGGTGTAGAGGTTCAATCATAATCAGGATTCGAAGACACAACCTAGAGAGGAAGATTCCCTGTGAGAACCTCAAGTGAAGAAAGCGCGCACCAGACCCAGAGATGCACTGAGAGACTTCTCATTTGTTATTCGTCTTTACATCCCGCCACTTCTCATAAAATAGAAAGATCACCCCCTCCACCGCCAGGAAAACTGAAGCCAGATCAGGAGGCAGCCCTTCGAACACCTCCTCGAAGGCACCACCTGTCCCCCAGGACGGCAGAGGAGGCGGCTCCACTCTGGGCAGCAAGCATGACAGAGTCAGGTGGTGGACAGCCTCGGAATGAGAGGCAATGTGGAGAGGCTGGATATTTTTAAAAGGAATTTGGAGTTGTGGAAAACGAAGGAAATAAGTACTAAGACGCATCGAAAAGACGCCATTCATTCCTGCTCTTCGGCATGGTCAGAATTTTCCTACCCTACTTGAGAAGGAAAACAATAAATAAAAACCAGGATGAGAACAAGGATAACAGGTTAAGAAAAGTCTACAGTTCTGACAAGCTTGGCAACAGGCTTGCAAAGCTTTTGATTTAGTTTATAAGATTTGCTAAGTAGATTAGTATTGGAGAGTCCTCATTTTTGAAAATGGCAAAAAAAAAAAAAGTAATCTGGAATGTGACTAGATTATGAAAATTCTCTTGTCTGCATACAGTTCAATATTCACATTTTGCCCAGAACCACAAAATCAACAACATTATCTCATTTTTCTTATTCCAAAATTCTACACATATGTCTGTGCTTTGATAACTAGAGAGGGAGGAAATCGGAGCAGGAATCACAGATTCATGGAAAAGCCCAGGGTTATCAGCATCTGGGATGTCACCCTGTCCATGTAACTCGCCCGGGTTGGGCCGGACCTCGGAGACCTCCGGTGATTTTCCAGCCTCTTATCTCCGGACACAAACTCCTCCCAGCAGGCAGACAAACCCAGCTGAGTTCTTCACCTTGACTCTGGGTTGTTCCACTTTTCTC
Source organism: Pteropus medius (assembly GCF_902729225.1). Taxonomy (NCBI): domain Eukaryota; kingdom Metazoa; phylum Chordata; class Mammalia; order Chiroptera; family Pteropodidae; genus Pteropus; species Pteropus medius. Next base: position 6,512,317 of record NW_024349804.1, on the reverse strand, counting down.
CCTCTGGTCTCTTCCTGGGATCTTTCTCTTGCCCCACCCCCCGCTTCCATCACACTGTCCCCTTTCCCTCCGTCCCAAAGCTTCACTTCCTCCGTTTTTCTCAAGATGTTTCTTGTTCTCTCTCTCTCCTTTTCTCTGTTTTCTCTGTCTCTCTGTCTCTCTCTCCCTTCTGTTTGTTCTATATGTCTCTTGTCTCTCTTCTGTCTCTCTGTTCTCTATAAATATGATATCTCTGTCTCTTGTCTCTCTTCTCTTTCTTCTCTTCCGCTCTTTCTGTCTCTGTCTCTCCCTGCCCCTTTTCTCTCTGTCTCTCTCTGCCTCTCTCTCTCTCATAGACAATCTTCGTACCATCTATTTGTAGGATGTCGCTGGCAAACTATCACCGTAGGACAAAATAATACCCAGACTTCTAATCACACGTTTAAGTCCGGCCTGCACCTGGGACCTCACAGGATTCTGACATCCGCACTTCCCGCCACGCCACGCCGAAGGACCCACTACTCTTTCTCCGCCTTTACCATTTTGCTCATGTTCTTCCCCGAGCCTCAGACACACTTCCCTCCGCCTCACTGAGCGTACTCTTCTGGATCCCTCTGGGTAGGAGGGGTTTCCACCTTCCTTAATCTGCAGCCTCTGTCTTGCATGCGTGTTTGTGTGCCCATGTGAGAGCTGCAGAATCTTCGGGCACGGTTTGGTCAGGGCTAGACTCTGAGATACTTGAGGGCAGAACCCTTGAAGGTTTTTCTTGTATTTCTCAGAGCGTGGACGGAATGCGATAGACATTGAGAGGCTGCGTACGGATAATAGAAGGAGTGAGCCTAGAAACCCATTTTAGAACCGTGGCAGGACCACGTGCAATTTTTTTTTTTTAATTTCATCTGAAGAGACAGAGAAGGAATAGACAAGGTGCAACCTCAGGGGTCAAAGGAAATGGAAGAGGAGAAATGGATGAGATATTTCAATGAATTTATAGAAGGTAGAATTAGAGACATAATACTATCTTTATCGAGAGTGGAGATACCGAGAACACAGCAGGCTGCAGAAAAGGATATGGAAGAGCAGCAAGTCAGTGTATCCTACAGGACCACAGAGACGCTCAGGGCTTGGGTGTGGCTCAGGAAGGTGAGCGAAGCACAGAATTAGAAACAGGGGTTCCGTACAGGGAGCATTTCCCAGCTCGGGCCCCCTGACCCGCCCATTTCCTACCTGCCCCAAACACCTAACTGCCACCTAACACAGCAGGTCTCACATACCCTAAGCGGGGAGCTGAAAAGCTCTTGCCTGGAAGAACCCAAAGGATCCACCGAAGGAACTCTAGACACTCATGAAGTCGCCTCAGTGAAAACGCAGGCTGGCCACCCAGGCCCCCATGCAGAGACCCTCCAGCTAAAAGCCTTACTCATGTACTCAGAGCCTGTAACCGACCTTGGACAGCACAGGCTTAAAGTGACAGCATAGCCAAGAGTCCTCGGATAGAAGCCCAGTTTCCAACACGAAACAGAGGAACAGATACAAATAAACAAGAGAGGGAAAAAAGGAAAGAGACAATGCAGGAAGCAGAAGAAAACTCTTAAAAAAAATGTTGATTTTTAAAACCATGTTTCTATATGCTGCTTTGCTAAAATATATGTCAGTATAAAAAATGAGAACATTCTCAAGAATATAATAGACTTGGGTTTAAAATATGAATCTCATGCTCAAAATCTACATGTGATATTAAAAAGAAATTAAATCTTTGATCTGAGTTTTTGCATCTGTGAAATTACCATGGAAACATACTAACTCGTGAGGTTGTTTTGAGGGAATAAGGGAACGATGCAACCCAGGGTGTATCTTCTGTGCTACATAAATGACAGGCATCTAGGGGAATTTTTATAGCCAGTAGCTGTCGCCGTGTTCTGGAGCGTCTGTTCCCTCAGAGAACTTGACAAAGTCTCGGTATCCCCTCCCTAGGAAACCAGACACCAGTGAGTACACAGACAAGGTTTTACAAGTATCTTCAAGAGGATCTGAGTCTCTGAAGCCCAAACTGCGCCCCGCTCCCCGGGTTACGTAATGGAACCGAACGAAGACATCTTTGAGGACAAGAGGTTCCTTCTCGTTCCTTTCAAATCAACTGCGATGCTCAGCAAAAGATGCATCTCTGTGAACAAGGTAAGAACTGCATCCAAGGTCACTTGTGCCTACAGGAGATGATTCTGCATGAATAACAGCAGAAGAATCAGCTGGCCTGTGGAGGTCCATCCTCAACTCCCAAGAGCGCCATTCCATTGGGTCCATGACAGGATGATGGCTGATCTGATTAGCCTGCATGGGCCTCAGGCCCAAGGGGCCTTATATGCTTCTTCAGCTACAGGCTTTAGAGTGGGGGGTCCTAACGGGTTCTGGGAGCGACAGAACCTAGAAGACATTTTCTCCTGCAAAAGAACTCATGGATCTCCTAGAAATACTGAGAATTGGTAGAACTGGTAGAAGACAGTCCTTTACTCCCAAATAAACTAAGTGCCTCTATGGAATGCATCACTGAGCAATCAAGCATTCATCAAGCATTTACGCAGTCAGGTTGCATACGAAATACACAACTTGTAGTCAGACTGAGCTGGTTTTGGATATTGGTTCCATTACTTCTAAGCTGTGTGACCTTGGGCAACTTACTCAGTCTCTCTGAGCTCATTCTTCTATTTTAAATACAAAGAGCATAAGGAAAGACGATACTTAGGAGTATGGGAAGAAGAGTGAGAGGCTGGCGTGGCTGGAGTACCGTGAGGAGTGAAACAGAGACAAGGTCGGAGCAAGAGTGGAGCTGGGTCCTCGAGACCTCGAAAGGCACGGCGACATTTTAGACTTTTCTTCTGAGTAACGTGAGAAGCCACTGGAGGGCACTGAGGAGAAGAGAGACATGATCTGACCCACATTTTCAAAAGCTGACTCTGGCTATTGCGTGGAAAAGACCATGGGGACAGGAGCAGATGTCCCACTGCTGGCTGCTACAATAATCCTGGGACAGAGGGTGGTGGCCTGGACAATGGCAGTGATGGTGACAGTGCTGATGGTAAGAAAAGTCAAATTCAGGATGTCCAGGGTGCATTCTTACATGTTCTAAGATGAAACTGAGGAACCCGAGTATCTAGGACAACTTCATAGACGAATCTGATAGACGCTATGAAGATGTGACAGGCGCTCGTTGTCTCCTTCTTCTCTCAGTATTGGACCCTGGATTTTAGCTGAGCACGTGACCGCCCAGAAATAAAGCTAGCCCCACAGACTCTAGTCTCTCTGGCAACTATGTGTGACATATGACCACATTCGAGTCCATGGGATGTCAGTTCAAGCACCGTGCGCACTGACTGGGGGATGCCATGCAAGGACAGGGGCACACCCCTCCCTTTCCATTTCCCTTCTGCTCACCGATGCAGACACGGCCTGCCCCAACAACAACCAAACTTCCAACTTGTTCAAAACACTGCGATTTTGGATATTCCGTCACTCACAGTTGAACCTAATTCTAACTGAATCAGAGGATAATAAATAATAACTATGAATGCATTTATTACACACTTACTATGTTCCAGGTAATGGGGAGAGTGCTTTACACCCCATATCGTGTTCTTTAATCACCACGATCCCAAGATGGAGATGCCATTATTATCGCCATTTTTACAGAAAGCAAAAAGCAGGCTTGTGCAGTGAGATGTTAAATAACTTGTCTACGGATCTCTTGCCCAGGTTATAATTAGGAGAACCAGTTAAAATTTGATGAATAGAAGAAAAAGGGGAGGACAATACTGATAAAATTATAGAGAAAGGAGAATATTTTTGTTATTCTTATCATATATGACATTACATATAAAGGAATTCCAATTATATTCCTTAACTAGATTAAGTTGTTAAAGTATAACATTCTTTAAAGAAAATGCTTGTGATCTGGGTTATTGCTAAGTACATTGACGCTAACTCTACTTTTACAGTGTAACTTCAATATTCAATCAGAATTTCCAGATTTTCTTAACAATCAGATCTGGCTTGACTGGGCCATTGTGCTTACAAGACATGGTTTCATGACAGCAGAGTGGGCATTCTTCACTTTACACAGGCACGTGTCCTGCAGTTTGCAACTCAATCGCATCGGCCTGCTATTGTCTTCCCTCTAAGGGCACGTGACCCCTAGAGGCACTAGCTTTAGAAGGTAGGATCCAGGAGGGCAAGGAAGGGTCTGCCTCATCCACTGGGTTGGGCTTCATGACTTGCTTTTGTCCATGGAATATTAATAAACAGGATGTAAATAGAGTACTTGAAAGTCACTTGTACACTGGGATTGCTCTCCTGGAATGCTGCCTGACCACAAAAAAGCCTGGGCTAGCCTGCTGGAGAAACACGTGGCCTCATCATCACCAATATGAACTGCCAGACATGTACACGAGGCTACTTGCAACCATCCAACTCCAAAGGAGCTGCCAGAAGACTGCAGTCACATGAGTGATCCCAGGAGAAAACAGCAGAATGACCACCCAACTCAGTGTAGTCAAAGTTGTTAATGCACTAGATTATAAACAAATAAAATGATGGTTGTTTGTTAGGCAGGAATGTGTTTTCCCATCTGAACTTCCCAGCAGTTAGCACTGTAGCTCATGGAAGGCTTCTGATGCACATTCAGTAAGTTCTGTAAGGCGGAAAACTTGTGCACGAGACTATGAGATCTCTGAAGGCAGAGACAAGGCTTTAAAGCTTCGATGGTCTCTCACATAGCTTGGACACAGAAAAGGTACAAAACGAGGCTTTCTGCAATAAAGAAAGCTTGACTCCACCTTCGCATATAAAAATCAAAGTTTTGTTTACATAAACAGATTTTTTAGAACTCTTCTTGAGCAACAACTTTTCTTAAAATGTGGGCTTTTTCTGACATCGAAATATATGAACTAAACTTGTCATCGAAATGCACATTCTAGCTCCTCTGCTGGAAGAAGCTGGCCTTCCCCATAATTAGGGGGAATCAAAGGAGCCACAGATGCAGCGCCAAACGAACCTGCCTTTCCTCCGTCCAGGCCCCTTACCTCAAATCCCTCGGCATGTGACCACAGGGGCGCTTTTCACCATAGCTATATTGGCATTTCTGTGGCTCCACATCTGGAAAAGTAGCTTTTAAACTTGATTTCACAAGCACGCTTGTGGCTCCCTTTTGGCTTTTAAAGACACAAGATACACATCTGTGAAATCTATGGCTGAGAGCTTTGTGCCAACATTTAGGAAGCACTCTTTGGATGTTAGCGTGCATCTAGGGGAGTACTTCCAGAAGGACACCCAGAGTGGACTGTCACCCTACAGAGCACACATTGGTGGAAGCACCTTGCTACAGAGCTCCCAGCACACACTATGATCACAAACTCGGCTCGACCATTTCTCTGCCTGGCAAAGCAGGCAACTTCCCGTGTGAGAGTAAGAACATCAAGCTGTTGTCCATTATTGCTAATAAATGACTCAGACTTCCATGCACTGAGTAAAGAATTCGAGAGGGGAACACACAATAGAATATACGGATGTCACAGTATAAAATTGTACACCTGAAATTTATATAATGTCATTAACCAAAGTTACCCCAATATATTTAATTTTTTTTTAAATTTAAGCCTAAATTTAAAAAAAAAGAACAGAAAGCAAAATCATAGTTCCATGCATTTCAGAAAGACTCACTCTAAATGTCCAGATCAGCAGTTCAGCCTCAGAAGGCTCCAGCTGCCTTTGCTTTCTAAGCATCCTTCCCTGGGAGCCATGAGCAGTTGTAATGGTGCTGCATGTTAGAAACTCCCACAAGACAGAGGAGTAGCTTTCCCAAGGGTGTCCTGCAGGCAAAACTCAAATACGCTCTCCCAGGAATGCAAGAGAAGGGAGGAGAGAACTGTTTTTTAAGCTGCTTCTATTCCAAGCACTTAACATGCATATTTATATTTAAGCCTAACCATGACCCAATTGGGTGGGGATTATCTTCATTATACATAAGAGGAAACTAAGGCTGAGAAAGGTAAGTAATTTTCCAAAGTTAAATCATATGTCATGTTTAAGTAATTTGTCCGTTAAGGAATTCATCAGGAATCACAGAGGGTAGGGGTGGCCAGCTAATTAACGGGAGAACAGATATTCAAAACGAAGCCAACCTATGTGCTTTATAAGAAATTTTTAACTGAAAAAGATACTATTACTGAGTTTCCCATATGCCAAGGACTGGTGATGAACTTGTTTCTTATTTAAATTATGAGGAAATTATTGCTCTTGATGTGTAGATGAGGAAACTTCTCTGTATGAATCCAGCTCTTTATGAACAGATCCATTAATCACACACACAAGTGCACGCATGCACACACACACACACACAGACACACACACACTTACACTTTGGTCCCACTTTGAGAAGACAAGGAAGAAATGGCCACCAGTAATACAGCCTCGATTAAGAGCATCCAAGGCTATCTGCTTGGTTGCAGCAGCGTCCCCCGTTTCTGCATGCACACCCAAACCCAGGTTCCACGAGATAGACCGCATCTCATGCAAACTCATAACCTGTGAAATTGTGTTTTGATTGGGTACACCACATATGCCTGGCCTTATCTACCCGAGTCCCTAAGGAAAATTATAGAATACCATTTTTTTTCTTAGCCCCCGTCGAAAAAGATTCAGTTATTACATTTTTTAAAATTCAGGGCAGGCATAAGCATAGCTTGCCTTGACATTTCTGAACGGACCTGAATTTCCAGGGAAAGCATAGCAAACACAACCAGTATACTAAGGTCTATTTTAGGACATAGAAAATGTGAGTGGATTCACAATATCGCAGAAAAATCAATATTTTGCTTTAAATATCTGAAGCAGATGAACCGAATATTTAAATTAGATGATGACATGATGTATTTGAATTCTCCCACCTGGTGAAACCACTTTTCAATGGCATTATACATCATGTGTGCACCTCCTTAACAGGTGTTTGATAATCCTTTAGAAGATGTTTCATGTGAGTAAGATTCTAATTCTCACATAGTTACCTTTGAATGAGAATATTACTTTCCATCTCAACAGCAGACAACACGCAGAAAAATAGCAGACATGTTTTCTATTCTGTATGTTACCTAGATTTAACGGGGACTTCCCCGCTCCCTTCACCCTTCTTTACGACGGGATGGAGTGTGTGGAAAAAGTTTTGTAAATTCTGAAGACCTACACAAATGCCATTTGTTGTGCTGGAAATAAACTTTGCATTTATCATAGATTCGAAGAACCACAAAAACTTCAGAGTTGAGAGGAAAGAAGGAGGTCACAGTGTCCAACCTCCCATTTTCAAGTGGCCCCTAGGAATGAAAACCAGATGACATTTTCAACAGACCGCTTTCCAATTAAATGTCAAATGCATGTGACGCAACCTAAAACATCATAAACTCTTAGAACACGAAGCTCTTCCCCATTTTCTCCAAAAGGCCATCAAGGCTCACGTGGAATTCGAATATTCCTTCTAGAAGTCTATAAAGGTATATTGCCGGGTATCTCTTGAGGAACTCATCTATTTTCATGGCTTTGGTGAGCATGTTGTAAGGTTATAATCCTTCCACATGCTTTTAGGAGTCACCTTTGTAATTCTACTACACATCTTATTTTTTTACTTATAGTAAGAAGATATAAAGCTTAATAAAGAAACCTCAGCCCAGAATCCCAATTGCTGGTTGGGAATTTAAACCTTGGGCTGACAAATACCTCTAAAGTACAAATTACAGCAGTTTCTTGACCTTGAAGGAAAGGAAAAAGCCAAGGAATTCATACAAAGGGTGGGACTGAGAACGTCAGAGGGACAAGGAGGAAGGGTGAAGAGAAGCTGACTTGGTAGAAGAGTCAAAATAGACCTTATTCAGTGTAGTTTTTCATCGATTAAGGAAAAAATCCACATTCTAAACAGTTATTTAAAATACGTAAATAGCTGGTTTACATTTTCATACACAACGAAATGTGCTTAAAATTATTTAATATACACATTTATTAAGGCACTCAAAAATATTTTGCAAATACACCATATCTGCCTTTTGAATGGAAATTTAAAATTTACCAAAAATGTTCCCAGACATCATCGTATGGGATACTTTCCGCGGCAGCCTTTGAGCAGTGGACGTTATTAAGATCTCCTCCACCTTATCAACAAGACGTAAGAACTTGAGCTCTGGAGACCACTGCCTGGATTTCTATTTTTAAAGCCAGACCAACTGATCTCTCTGAAGGAACAAGTGAGCAGAACATTAAGAAGTCAGGTTCTGGAACTGCCGCTTCCAGGCTTGAGCCCAAACTCTAAGACCCTCGGTGCCCAGTTTCCTTACCTGTAACACAGGGCTGTCGAGAGGACCAGAAGAGCCAAAGCATGTAAAGCTCATGTGGCCTAAGCAGAGTGGCTTTACTATAAAGAGAAGCTGTTACCATCATACTTCAACAAAAAGGAAATACCGCAAAGAGAAAAAAGACGTCCATCCTAATCTCACCACAAAACCATTACTATTATTATTTTTTTGTCTGTACTTTTTCCTTCCTTCATAGTTAGCATAATTATAACCATTAGGTATATACGAATCTGTACTGTCATGTTTACTTAATATAACATAAACACTTTTCTCCCGAACACCATCTTCGATATCTACAGCCAGTAAATTTATTATAAGGAATCATTTCCTTAGTTTTTAAACAGAGAGGCTGTTTCCAATCTTAGTGTTAAAAATAATGCTGTCATAAATGTCTTCATGAATTTAGCATTTTCCACATCCCGGATGATTTCCTAAGAAAGTACTTTTTATATGTATGCTTCCTCCAGGCAGAGAGTAACAGAGAGCCTGTTCAAGAGACAGTTGACAAATGAGTGAGTGAATGAATGAGTGAATGAATGAATGAATGAGTGAGTGAATGAGTGAATGAATGAATAAAGAATGACTTCGACAGATTTTTTTATGCTAAATATTGGGCGCGTGTTATACATCGTTCGTTAAAATGTAAATGCCAAGTGTTAAAACATATAGGATACTTTCCCTCTATACATTATTAAAGGCATTGGCGAATAGCATAAAAATGAGGCCACGTTTTTTTTTTTTTAATTTTTATTTCTTTATAAACCAAGGTGTTTGCCTTCTCCATTAGGAGCAATGAACAGTGGGTCTGCAAGCAGCAGGTGGGCAGGTGAACGCTACATGTCTCAGTCCTCTGCACTTCCCTGGGCGCCTCATTTCAAATTCCTTGGCCAATGCCATCTTCTCACTGAAAGGACATCCTTTCACTCGAGCTTTATTTACATCTCTGCGGTGCCACATCTGGAAAAGGAACTTTTAAACTTTATTTCGCAAGAACTCTTGTGGCTCTCTCATGGCCATTGAAATGGTAAAGATATTAAAGATGCGTCTGTTATTTTGCTGGTAAGTTTTTTTTTTTTCCCCCAAATTCAGCTATTTTTTTTTTTTTAAGGTGTAATTGGGACGTGTGTCCTTGAGGCACAGAAGTTTCGTTTTTAAGAAATCAACTCGACTCCGCGTTCAAGCGCGTATTCCCCTCGCCTTTCCTCACCTTGACTCTTCCTGTCGATGACTCCTTCAAGACAGCGTTCAAAGTGCTGCTCCCCTGATTCTGCCGTTTCTTCGCAACAACATTAGCATATTTCTCAGCACCCCTGAAGACTCCGCTTCTCCCTGACCTGTGCAGCTTCCTGTTTCCTTCGACCTGCAGTCATTTGATTTCAGGCTGGATACTGTATTAAACATTAAAGGCAAATGGAACGTGGCCTGTGGTTAAAAAAGTACAAGAGGGAAAACTACATCGTGCAGTGTTTCTGCTAATGGTAGGTCGGGAGCAAACGCACAGCAGATGCAGAGCATTGACCGCCCACTGGGACAAAGGTCTCTTTGGCTCTGGAGAGAGAAGAAAGTTGAATGAACGTTTCAGCCCAGCTCCTGGTTAGTGGCAACTTCCTCAGATTGGGGGGTCTCAATTTCACCATGCTAAAACTGAGGGTGGGGGTCATTCCAGGTCAGTGGTCTTTGTTCTGTGGTCCCTGAAGATCTAGAGGGCTTAGTGGGAGAAAAGTGGGGTGCAAGGAAGTGAGCAGATCCCCTCATCCCGAGTTTAGGTAAGGAGACGCCATAGAAAAGAGCAGCGTTGGTAACCACCTCTGCTGGGGACCGAGGTCCCATCTCAGCTCTGCAGGTGACCATTCTGTGGCTACATCTGCTTCCTTTGGGCATGGGTGGGTGTGTGAGCCCTCTCTATAAGAGCCACCCCATCAAAGGAACCCAGACAACGTGGCTCGGGCTCACTTTCCTCTCCCCGCTTCTTTTAGCAGCCACAGGGACCCGGCACATGTTAGGTGACCAATAAGTGTCTGTTATGGTTGCTAATATTAGTTATAATATAGGCTATTTAACAATATATAAGGTTACTTATTATCCTACATCCACCATTTTTTTCTCCCAGCAACATTCTATGATGGTAAGAGTTATAGGTAACAATAATTGTACCAATAACAACCGCATAATGACTTATGGAATATGTGTGAAGGGCCAGGGGCTCTGCTAGGTGGTTGATCTATACTCTCTCATTCGATCCTCAATTTCAGGCCGCGTAGGTATTATTAGTCCTAATTTATGAGGTTGTTTATGAGGAAACTGAGTGCCAGAGAAGCCAGTTTGCTCAAGAAGAAATGAGCTGCTAAGTGGCACCCTGGATTCTAAGTCCAAGTGCTTCCCATCGGACGCTTTTTCTGCACACCACGCTGTCTCTCGGCTCGTGGTCCTTCCTGTCATTCTTCATATTGCCTTACGCGCTTTCGGTTTGCCGAGCAGTTGTCAGCTAACACATGAGAAGCCTCCTCGGTAACACGGAAACCCATCAAGATGGCGACTCAGCTTTAATTTCTTTTCCTTAATTTTTAAAATTTTTTTATTCTTCGGTTGCAGTTGACATCAGCTTTAATAATTCCAAACAGTAGTTGAAATTGCAGGTTTTAGAAATCAACGGCAAAGCATGTTCTCTCTCGTGCTGTTGGAAAGTGAAAGATCAAACTCTAACAGAACTAGTTTCATTTTAACTGATCGGAAGCGGGGCTGAAAATTCCATCTATATATATATTTTTTATGGCCTACATGCATAGAAATCAGACTTTTGAAGGACGTTTTCTTACCTTTTGTGGTAGTTTGAGAGAGTGTTTCTAGAGCTATCAGGGCACCGAATGTGTAAATTTTGGAAACAGGTACATGTTAAAAATATTGAAAAGCAACTGTGTGTAAGCATCACTGAAAGCAGGTAGGAGGCAAGGCCACATTTGCAAATTGACTCCCCAGAGCTCTTTATTAATTCTACCATGTTATTTACATGAAAATAGGGCCCTCCTTTGTGTTAGGATGCTAAAGCCACATCACAGGGACATCGAAAATGAGTCAGCAAAGAGGGCTTTGTCATAAAAATGTGGAACTTATTTCAGCAGTTTTTTTGGATTTTTGATATCAAAGTCTCTTTACAACACTGACAGTCATCAAGCGGATGTTTGTCAAAGTACATTTCCCAGATGTCTAAATAAAACAGCTTTTGCTTTGATGAGTTTTATACTGAGAGCTGGAGAAAGACTGCACTCTATTTGAATTTCTCCGCTTTTAGAGTATGTGTCATTTATTTCTCTTTTCGATTTGCCTCTCACCCAAAGTTTGAGTACTTAACGTTCTAGTTAGTTGGAATCTAGTTCATGAAAAAATCTCCTATAAGTGTTTTTATAACAAGATAAGGCAGGGAATAATGATGTGAAGGGCACATCATAAAAATAACAGATTCAACTGATAAATGGGCAAAAGCAAAAATAGACAATTCAGAAACAAGACAATTTAATGACTAACAAACATGTAGAAAAATATTCGTCCTCACTAGTAAGCCACAGAATATAAATGAGAATATCAGCACCAAACAGGTTTTCTCTCTCAAATCAGCAAATGTTTCTTTTTATGATATAATTTAACAGAGGGCCGAGTGTGATCAAATGGCCATGCAAATTTATACTAATAAGAGGGTCAACTGCATCACCCTGTTAGAAACTAGGTGTTATCACTTTCTATGAAGAGTCTCAGAAATGACCACGCTCTTTGATTCTGTGACCCCCTTAAGGATGTTACTCAAATTACAGAAAAATCCTTGTAATCAAATCTGTTTACCATAGTGTCATTAAAATAACAACAATCATTAAAACTCTAACAATAAATTAAGTCATCTTATGGACTGAAATACTCAGCAAGTGTTGTGAGAATATTCTTTGAGAAACCCTTTTAAAGTAACATTTTTAAATGTTTATTACAATGCAAATAAAAAAACACAAAATATAAATGTATAATGCAAACACCATCTTTTGTGAAAAAAAGTGAAAGAAAAAAATGCTGAAAAAAGTAAGCCAAATACTTAAACGTCAAGGTGTTTGGGTGGTGAGATGCTGGAAAGTATTTTTTTTAATCTATCTACTTATTTCCATTTTTTTAATACTCTACTATAAGCATATACTACATTAAAACTAAGGATAAAGTTAATTATCAATAGAAAGAAAGAATTATGGTGACAAGTCATCCCGAGGCTTAGCACTTCATTTGAAACTAAGGCTACATAAGATGGTTCCACACGGAGATTAGTCGGTCCGTCTGGAAAAGCCCATGGATACATACTATGATCTAATTAATGGCATTTTTACTCAAACGAATTTGAAATTTTAATGTGTTAAAACAATGTTAAAAAACCTTGGTATTCAAATATTTGGCAAAACTTTCTCAGAAGACAGCAGATGCATTCCATGTGTTTCCAGAGAAACAAGAACGTACGCTCGGTTGGAAGTTACAAGAAGGCAGAGTCCAGATTAGCACGTGGAAGGACTTTTCGCCTTTGGAGACATCCAAAGGGTGGACCGCCTGGCCTCCTTGGCTTGGACAGGGTTTAGCAGAGGCTACAGGGCCACGTGCTGGGAGGTAGGAGAACTCATTTCCTCCCCAGCCCTGCTCCCACCACCTCTGAGTGATCCCCATCTCAGTAAATGGCGCCAATCCCCACAGAGCTGCTGAAGACAAACATTTGAATCTTCTCTTTTCTTTACTATCCACATCCGGTCCATCAGCAGAATCCATCTCAAATCCATCCCCTTCTCCTGACCCCTCTGCTGCCAGTCTGGTGCACGCCAGAGTCTTGTCTCCAGTGGAGCTCTGGAGGAGCGCCCTAACCCTGCACCCCCGCTGAAATTCACTCTGCACAGCTGCCTGCACGATGTACCTACAGCACAAATCAGATTATGCCACTCTCCCACTTGTAGCCTTCCAAAGGCTTCCCCCTGGGAAGTAGCCCCAAGCATATTCTCTTTCATCACCCTCTTTTATTTCTTCCTACTGCCCAGATCACTACTTGATATTTTATGTTTCTTTCGTTGATTTCCTCCAACACAAATGCCATGAGAGAGGGAGGACCTGCCAATCTCGAACACTGCTTCCTTCAGAAGGGTCAGTGTAAAGCAGTTGCCTAACTAACCCAGGTGGAGTGGATGTTAGGTAAACTGTATTGTGACTGAAGTCCACGCAGGGAGGACACAAAGACCCTGCCTCAGGAGACCGGTGATTCCCTGGGGAGTCTTCTTAGAGAGCTGTGTGACTTCCTTCGAATCCCTCTGGCCCAGTTGTTGCATTAATTCTTTGGAAACTATTTAGTAATACAGTGACTAATGGAGTCTCAAGTGACGTTTCATGACATGACAGTTTCCTGATTATCAAAAATAACACATTCTTTGACGTGTAGCTATGGCAACAACCATTGAAAACACACGGGCACATGTTCCTACGTCCGTTCTATCCGTCTCCGACTGCCTCGAGGGTGGCGTTCCCATCTCCCACGGGAGAGTCGGCACTGTGAAGGCGGGCACCAGCTCTTAGCCGGACGCATGGTCCCTGTCATACGTCATCCCTCCTACTGCACAAGCCGGTCAGATAGTTTGCATTTGCATACTAATGAATAACTTTTTCAAAATTGTGAAAACCATGCTTTCACAATGTTCTCCACGAGAGTGAAGCCCTTTCGGCCTAAACACTCCAAAAAATATTAATGGACTTTGCAGCCGCCCGTTGAGGTATTTCCGTGGGCGCTGTGCTCCATAGGTCCTTTGGAGGGCAAGCGAAGTCCGGATGCGAGAGAACGTGAAGGCAGCGCTGGAAAGAACGAGGGCCGCTGGAGCGCCTCCCTGGGGGGAAGGTAAGAGGCCCTTTCTGTGCGTCTGTTATCGAAGACTTCAGTGACCAGTTTCCTGCACGCAGGTGCACCTAGCTGGAGGCAGCACTGGGTAATGAAAAGACCCCAGGCTTTGGAACCCAATAGGCCTATTCAAATCATGGCTCTCCACCTATTATTGCCTGCTCTCCTTGGACAAGCTGTTTATTTTAGCTAAAGCTCGATTTCTCTTGCACGTGAAAGTATGATGGTAATATCTATGTCACAGAAGTATTTAGAAGATTAAGTAAACTTATGTATGGAAAAGCTTCTAAAAGTCTTGGCATCGACTCGACGCCTAATTTACATGAATTGACTTCCTCCCTTTCGTGAGTACAGAGGAGGATGCTGTTTTCACTGCAGAAATTCACAGGACCTAAGGATCTCAGATTTCCCACATTGCAGAAATTGGAACAGTCTAAAAATCAAATAGAAAGCCACACTCTATCCAAAAGCACCATTTCCTTCATGTTACCACCCAAGAACTAGCTCCTAGAATGAGCGTCCATCTCAACAATGTCTTCCCGGGGCTCAGCAGCAGGGTTGAGGAGACAGAGGTGATGCCAAATTTCTGGAATGAGTGGGAGGTGGGAGGTGGAGGCATTAACTGAAGGAAGGGACATAGGGAAAGAACAAGATGGTGAGTTCAGTTTGGGATTTGGTGAACTAAGGGTGTCTGTTCAAATATGCATTTTCAGGAAGTGTTTGGCTATACAGATCTGAAACTCTGGAGTGGGCTCAGGTCTGCAGATAGATACTTAGGTATAATGTAGTACAGGTGACAGTTAAAACCATAACTCTATGGTGTGTGTGTGTGTGTGTGTGTGTGTGTGTGTGTGTGTGTGTGTGTTGGGGAGAGATATCCCCCAGAGAGAATGTGTCAAGTGAGGGGAAAGCTTGTTAAGAATGGCTACCCTAGGAAATACCCACATTATGGGTTGGGGCAGGGGATAGAAGCAGTGGGATGTGGGTAGATGTTTAATGTTCTTGGGGGAGGAGGGGGTCTCATTTTTAACATCTGTCAGGTTCTATCATGTAGATATACCTCCATGGCCAAGTTCAAGCTATCACTATACATCAACAGGCTCACAAATTTCTTGAAAAATTAACAACTGGCTTTCGCAAGCAGGTAGGAGCCAACCCCATCATACTACACAGGAAGATGGAAATGAACAATAAAATGGTTAGAGAACCAGAAGAAAAAAACTAGGACAATAGTATCATAAAAACCAAAGGTCATGGGTTTCTCAGGAGGGACTGTGGCAATCACAACAGAAAGGTCCAGTAAGAAAACAAAAAAAGATACATCATATTCAATTTGCTGGTATGTAGGTGAGCGATGCCTCTGAGAGGCAGACTCAGCAAAGGGATGGGAGAGGAAGTCAGCTGCCGTGCCTCATCAGGGAACAAATGGAAAGGAAATAGAGACAAGTTTAAACAATCTTTTCCAAACACTGGCTGAGGAAGGGCCAGAAAGAAATACAGCAATGTCTACAGCGCCATGTTGGGTCAAGGTAGACTTTGATCCTAACCTGAGAGGCATGAGACACTAGATGGAGAAGAGGTAGCAGCCAAAATATGGCTGAGGATGACAGCCACTCCTGTCAACCAGAAAAGAAGCGGGTCGAATGGTAAGGAGCACCACCGTATGCTAGAGAAAGAGATTTCTGAGAAATGAGTCTCCACCTGCTCTGTTATTGCCACCTCTAGCAAGAAAGAAATAGTGATGACTCAGCTGGATTTCTAAAGTCAAAGACAGTTGAGAGCTTCTGTCACATTCTAGCTTTGTGATCTCAGGCAAGACTCAATTCCTCAGCTATAAAATGAAGAGAATAACAATCTCACTTCGTTGTTGTTTTTTATGAAGATGCGATTATCTAAAACATGTAAAGGACAGATCGGAGTACCTGACACAGAGTGGACAGACCCTTGGTACACGTTGGTCTCTTTACTCCACCCCTTATCAAGAGCATTAAGGCATTTAAACTAAAATTACAAAGGTATCCTGTGTTCTATCCATGATCAGAGAGGAAGGAAATGTTCCCCTCTTAGCGAAATCATGCCACTCCCGAGGCGTGAAGGGATAAACAGGATGGACCTGTCCCTCCCCATACACGCACGCACACACGCACGCACACACACACACACACACAAGTCTAGAGTGCACCGAAGTGGTAAGCTTTCATATATATGGGCTGAGCTAGGCATTGCCACATGCTGGGGAAGGCACTCATAAAGCACTTGGAGAACCATCTGGACAAAAGATGTTACATGAATATCTACGATCATTCTCAATTACATGTTCTCTCGGTATGAATCATAGGAAGGTATGAATCATGGGACGATATGAAGGACATTTAACTTTAGAAGATACTACCTAGGAAATTAACTTGCTCCAGCTTTTCTTAATGTGACATTAGCTATTTTTAGGATTTTATGATCTCATGTCTTATATGAACTCAATACAAGAGTAACATTTGTTTTAAATCCCTTAAATGATACCTTTGGGGCTAAAAACTTAACTTTATTTATTTTCCTATGGTGAATATAAGAAAGTTAGGCAGTTACAAAAGTATAAAATTTAGTCATTAATATTTAAATCAAACAAACTGAACCAAATATTTTAAGTTACAGTGGTTACGATACCCTGGATTTTATATAAACGTTGAACTAGGCTTATTTATATTAGTTGGTCAAAATTTACAAACGGAAAAAAGAAAGGTCATTTTAAGTTTAGTGAAAACTTTGTCCCACATCTCCTTAACAGCAAAGTAGGCATCACTTGTCAGTACAGAGGAACCAGAAGAAAGCCCTCCAGCTTCCAGAAAACACTATTATTTTCTCAAGTATGAATGTGCTGTTATTCTTTCTATCACATATGAAAATCCTTTTCCCCATGTGCTATTATGCTATAAGGGTCAAGAAGCCATGTTTCCATAATTTTTTTAAAAGTTATTCGTTTCAGTTAATAAATTCATAAATATATTCACTTTGTAAAAAAGTTAAAATCCCAAATAAAAGTCACAATCAATATAACTCCCTGTTATGGGTCCTCTCTCTCTATCTAAAATAATAATTATTATCATTTTGTGTTATAATTTGGGTGTTTTTCCATTGATATTGTTTATCTTTGTGTGTATTTAACATACATATTACACATATGTTTTATTTACATAACAGTTATATATATATATATGTGTGTCTATAAAACTTTTATATATAACAGTTATAAGGCATTATATGTAGTTATATTTATATTAAAAACTGTTTTGTGTATGGGAGATGAATTTATAAGTAACACACTCCACATTTTCTTAAACTTGCCATTTTTTTTTTACACCAAACAATATCTTTTAGGCCTTTCTAGGTTAGTACATTCTGTATCATTCTGTGCAATGTAGTGTTTTACTATATATAGATGCACGTAATTATGTAGACTTTTCCCTATTGGGGAAGAAATATTTGCAATATGTGTGTCAAAGATATACATCACTTTTAAAAAATCAATAAGAGAAAGACAAACAACCCAATAGAAAAATTGGCAAAGGATATGGAAAGCCAGTTTGCAGAAGAAAACACAATAAAAACATGCTCAACCTCAGTATTATCTAGGGTAGTTGTCCTCACGGGTCCCCAAGATCATTTCAGGTGATACACAAGATCAAAACTATTTTCAACACAAGTTTACGTTCTTTGCCTTTTTCTCTGTGCCGACATCGCAATGATA
This sequence comes from Pteropus medius, assembly GCF_902729225.1. Classification (NCBI taxonomy): domain Eukaryota; kingdom Metazoa; phylum Chordata; class Mammalia; order Chiroptera; family Pteropodidae; genus Pteropus; species Pteropus medius. Next base: position 6,494,319 of record NW_024349804.1, on the reverse strand, counting down.
GTACACAGCAATGGTAGAAAAAATTGAGGAAACTTAGGCTCGAAACAAGGCAGTGGTACCAAACCATGTAGGAGTAATCGTATTCTTCACTATCAAGCACTTAGAGCTAAAAAAAAAATTCTTGACGAAGCAGTAAAAATTATAAATTGTATTATATTTCTACCATTGAGCCCTTGCCTTTTTATTATTCCATGTGACAAAATAAGAAGTATGAACGCTATCTCCAGGAAAGGCACTTGTGTGATTGTTGTAAGCTCAACTACCGACTTATTTCATTCAAAAACACTTTTGTTGAAAGGACAATAGGCAAGCTATAGCTATTGAGAAGTATATTTGGCAGACATTTTCTCAAAAATAAACAAAGTCAGCCGATCGCTCAAGGAGAACAACTGATGGGATTTGTTGCCAATAATAAACTTGGAGCTTTCGAGCAAAAATTAAATTATGGTAAACTTATATCTACCACTGTGAACTTGACAGCTTCCCAATACTTAAAACTTTTCTGATGAGATTGATGGTGATATTAATAACTGTGATTTTTTTGCTCTAGCATAATAAAAAGTGTCAAATTTGGAAGATTTGCAAAATTTAGTGAACCAATATTTTTCAAATAACCTACGCATGATATTATAAATTCATGAGTGGGTAAAAGATCCACTCAGAGTGCAAAATAGACTCGAGAATTTTAATATTGCAAAGCATGAAAAGTTCAATGATATGGTTTCAGATTCCACATTGAAACTTATCTTTAAGAAACTACCATTTGTAGATTTTGGTATAGGAACAAAGAATTCCCTCAAAATGCTATTAGGATAGCATTTTGGGTGCCACTTTTCTAATGACGAATCTATGTGAGGCTGATTTCCTACACACTTTCTTCAACCAAAACAACGTATCAGCAGATTGAAAGCAGAAACCGATGTGAGAATCATCTATCTTTGATTAAGCAAACATTAAAGAGGTTTGCAGCAATGCAAAACACTGCCAATCTTCTCACTTAACTTCTAATTTGTTGGAGAAAACATAATTTTTTAATTTAACATGTCGTTTGTGTTAACATGCCATTTTAAATGAACAGTAATTTTTTTTTCATTTCTAATATGGTGAATCTTGACAGCTATTATCCACATATACAAAAGCTTTTAAGGGTCCTCAAGTTTTTTTTCAGAGTGTCAGGGGATCCTGAGACCAAAATCTTTGAGAATCTCTGGCCAAGGAAATGCAAGTTCAAGTTAGATACCGTTTAATATCAAGCATTGGTGAGAGTACCCTGATTGCTTAAGGGGTTATAAATTGGTATAGTTCCTTCGAAGGACAATTAGGCTGTCTGTTATAGGGGTTGGCAAACTATTTTTATGAAGACCAGAGAAAAGGAAAAAAAATGCTTTATATTTAAAGTCTTATTTATGTTTAAAATGTGTCTGCTCTACGCTTCGGTTACTCTGCTCTTCAGTACCTGCTCTAAGAAGATGCTCACATCTATATACTATGTTTAATAGGCCCTGGGCACTGTTCTAATCACTTTATATATATTAAGCCATTTAATTCTCACAACAGTCCTGTAAGGTAAATATTGTTAGTTTCTCCATTTTACAGATGAAGAAATTGAGGCTGAGAATGGTTAAGTAACTCACCTAAGATTCACAACTAATGTACAAGTGTTTACTGCGGCATTATTTTGTATAGCAAAGAACTAGAAATAACCTAAATCTTGCAGACTTTAAACATTATGTTTAGCCTGGTAGGTATCTTTACTTACATAGATCTCTCAAAATTAAGTGGTTTACCACCTTCATTTCTTGGCCTAGTCAAATTTTCCTACGTACATGTGACGTTCCACATGCTCCTTAAAGCTTTTGTTGACCAGGCCAGCTCATGGTGATCTGTTTTCCTTAATCCCCACGCAAGATGATCTCTGTGGTTTAGTGTTTTCTTGGCATGGCTTCCGCCCCCTGATAGCCCAGCGGTTTGTTAAGGATGGAGAATGAATGGATTTCACGCTCCCTTTTTATTCCCTACCTTCCGTCGCCACCTCTACCATCACCACTGCTACCATTCCCATCCAAGCCACCGGCATCGCTTGTCCGAACTGAAAAAGTCTCCAGGTTGATGTCCTTACTCCCATCTTGCCTACCTGCAACTCGTCTCCTCCACAGGACCTAGGGTCTGTACAAAGTTTAGTTCAGATCAGAAATTCAGCTCAGATGCCACCGATGGCTTCCCAATGGATAAAATCACAAATCTTCCCCAGGATCTTAAAAGCCTGATTTCTTTGACTTGACCTGACCTCGTCTCTTATCGCTGTCCTGGCTCGCTCTGCTCTGGGCACCCATGGGTCCTTGCCATTCCTCATGACAGACTGAGTCATTCCTCCTGTAGAACTTTGCACAGGCTGTTCCCTCAGCCTGAATGCTCTTCCCCAAGATGCTGGTGAGGCTCATTCTTCTACTTAATAAAGGCCTCTGCTAAATTGTCCCCTCATCGGGGACACCATCCCTGACATCCAGTTCCTTTACTCTCTCTTCCCTGCCTCGGCTTTACCTTCTTCATATCATTTACCAGAATCCAGCATATCTTATATTTATACATATGTTTGCTTATCATCCCTCCTCTCGGCCCAACACCTGGGTGCTCAATAAATATATTGGTGGAATGAGCCTCAGTTGCCATATTTCTAAAATGGAGACAATGCTCTCCCTCACAGGATTATTAACCATAATTACTATTTATTTAATTATTAGAATACAGCCAGTCATGCCAGGTACACTGCTAACCACTTTGCCCGCATGATCTCTCAGATCCCTAACGACCACCCAGTGAGATGAGGAAACTGAGGCTCAGAGGGGGTGAGTCATTTGCCCAGGTCCACAGCTCTGCGGTAAGCCACGGGGTAACAGTCAAAGCCAGGAGCCACCTTAGAGCTCCATGGAATGAGGAACGGGCAGGCACAGTGAAAGGGTGCAGCTCTCTATAAATACGAGAAATTACTATCTACATCACCACTCCCGACACGGGCTCGTGCAGGATGTGATAACGGCCCCGGAGATGGAGGTGTGCCTGTTGATCCTCTGATCCTCCGTGTGTCACTGTGACTCAGAGGAACCACTCAGGTGAAAAACAGGACTTTTTCCCCCACCAGGGACTTTCTTAAACACTGTTTGGGAAGGGTGTTTGCTAAGTTCATTTTCTGATCAGATAACAATTTGACACGAATTCTTCTATTTTCAGCTGGCACCAAACCTGGCCTGAGACTTTATCACCCATCGGTTATCTGTGTCACAGGGAAGGAACTCTGGGTAAGGTACAGGAAAAAGGTGGGGGTATTGTTGGGGCTTCCTGCTGGCCAGCACACTGGCCTATTGTTGGGTTTATTTTTTTTAGACTATCGCATCACAATTATTTCGGCAACATCCTTTTTCCATCCTGGACCTGATACAATATTTATTGACCTATACAAATTGCGTCAATACACAATTCTCTCTGTATTGTTGCCCACATTTTTTAGGGTATTTTTTTTTAAATCCATTTAGTGATTTTGCTAATTGCCATGTGATCGGCTCACACGGCAAACCTGAAATCATAAATTTTTAAACAAAAAGAGGCCTCAGAACTTTGCTACATTTTTCAAAAACAAATAACAACAAAATAGCATTTCTTGACATTGCAGTGTTTCAGGCACTATACTATTCATCATCTCATTAAAGGACTAACACACCCCATGACCGCTGACATCTCCCATGTCCCAGGTGAGGAAACTAGCTAAGGACAGTGGTGTAAGTGCACTCCTGGTCAGTCACAGATGCGACTTCTGACCCTGGGAGAACTACTCCAGACCTATAAGGACACTACAGATAAGACAAGTGACTTGTCTTTGAAACATTTCACCACTTTGACTTGCGATCAACTGAGCACGGATCCCATGCTTCTTGTCATGGCCGGTATCACGTGTATGTGATTCGTTGGGTGCCACTTAGTAAGAGCCACTTAACCAGATAGTAAACTGCATTTTAAAGCCATAAGCTACGTGGCAATACTGGAGCACCCATGATGCCTCGATTCTATGCCTCCCTGATTATTTCTGTTCAATTGCAGCTGTGAGCTTTCACAACCCGATCTACATCATGAGACATGTTCTTTGCATCCTCAGTAGGTTCACATTGCTTTTCCATACTGTGGTCACTTTAGATTCTTTAACTGTGGTGTGAGCAGAAGCACGGACTCAGAGACTCATCACAGAGAACACGTAGAGTTGGCAGAGCTGTCCTCATTTCCTTCAAAATAGGAAGCTGAGGCCCCTTTTGGGAGGAGGATACATTTTTCTGGGCCACAGAGTCACTTGGTGGCAGAAATGTTACTCAAAAAGAGAGTATCGTCTATTGAAAACCTGCTATGGGCCAGACATATTTCGTAGTGAAATAACAATAATAATAGCAAAAGTTAAATAATAATAGCTAATGTATATTGAGCTCTTCAAATTTGTCAGGGACTATGCGAAATGCTCAATAAAATTTAAAAAATAATTTAATCCTCTCCAACTTAGAGGCAAGACTATTATTATCCCCACTTGACAGGTGAGAAAACTTTTCAGAGAGGTAAGTCAATTGTAGAGATAGGATTCAAGGAGCCAGGCTTATCTGGCACCGTGGCCCTTACTTTACTGCTGACATAAAGAAAATGCATACAGTGCAACTCTCCAATGCCCGAACGTAGCCAAAAAGGATCTTCCTGAAACAGATTTCTGCTGAGACAAACACTGAGAAAGACAGATGAATTTTGGTAGCCCGGAAAGTGATATTATCCACCAGCCCCACAGGTACTTCCCTTTACCCGTACTTTTCTGTACATTTAAATACTAATGGGACTTTTAAAACGTGTCCTAAAAGCATGTCCAGCCCAATCCAGAGCCTTGATCCTTTAGGTATAAGGAAACACACTGTCACAAAGAATACAAAGTGGTCTTATAGGAGCAGATATACATTCCTCTCAGTTCACTGAGTATCACTGTATTAGAGACCTTTAGATCATCCCCTGTAAAAAGGGAAGAAAATGATGCCTGGTCATCTATGAATACAGAACTCCAGTGGCGTGCAAGAGGTCTGTTGGTAGTGTCTGTGGCTTTATAAACAGGGCCTAAAGGATGCCACCCATCAGCTGCATGACCTCAGGCAAATCGCTCAACACCTCTGGTCCTCGGTTTGTTCTGTAAAAGTACAGGTGGACTGAACAAAACTGGAGGTCTCTTCCATCTAAACACTCTATGGTTCCTTGACAAAGTGTTCTAAGATGATCTCATCAATGGGCCTATTTAACGAGAGACCACACTGCTGAAGCGATCTTGGCAGTGACCCACATTTGTGCACTAAGTCACGGCTGGTGAATTTATTTCACATCCAGCAATATATTGACCTTGGCAACACTGTAATTCTTTCCCACATGGATCCATATCTGCCCTGTGAAAAAACTGGATACCCCAGGGGCATAATTATAGCTACAAAAAAAAAAAGATAAAAAAGAAAAGAAGAAAATCAACCTAAGATAATTTACCAAAAAGGCAGGCATTGGCCCCGAAACAAGGATACTGACTAAAAGGACCTTCCCAAAGCAGTGTGTTTCACTGGTGAATGGAAGATTTCCTTGCTTGACTGTGAGTCCATAAATAACCTATATATGAAAAATAATCATTGGAAAGTTCATAAAATTTTTTTGTCCTACCACTCAATTCTTTACATTTTCTCCTTACGTCAACTGTACAGATAAGGAAACTCAAGCACAGACTCACTAAGTTGATCAAAAGAGGCGAAAAAGAATGTGAAGATCTTGACTGTCAGTCATAACACAGACAGTTATACCCAAATCGCTGTAGGTCAGCCAGGGTTTCTCCGTCTTGGCACCAGTGATATTTCGGGTCGGATAATCCTTTGTTGTCGGGGACCACCTTGTACATTGTCTGATGTTTAGCAGCACTCCTGGTTTCTACCCATTAGATATCAGTAGCTCTCCTTTCCAGCTGTGACGATCAAAACCGCCTCCAGATATTGACCAGTGTTCTCTGCGAGGCAAAATCACCCCTGAGTGAAAGCCAGTGCTGTGGATGTTCAGAGGGTACAGGATGGATGACAACTCTCCAGTCCCCCTGAGGACTGAACTTTGGCTCCCCAAAACACTCCGTTCACTCTTAACTTTCTCACCAAGACCAGCCTTCTTTTGAATCATTGGTATTATCATGCTGAGCCCCCACTTTAAAATACTCAAGCCTTTTCTTCACTGGCTACTGAACCACATAGACAGCTTTGTGAGGCCCCCAGGCATGATTTCAGTGCCAGCCCTGACACTCCCACCACATGGTAGCAGCAGACATTCCCCAGACACACTATGCATTGCCATTCCTCCTTGGCATATACTCTTCCCTCTGCCTGCAATGCTGTCCCTGATCTCCCAGACAGTGTGAATTCTCGAACCCATATGTGTGCTATGAACACTCCTTAGCTACTCAAGAGCTATCTGAATTGAATTGAATTGAATTGAGTTGAATTGGAATTGAACTGAACTGAACTGAACTGAATTGAATTGAATTGGAATTGGAATTGAATTGACTCGGCTCTTTGTTTAGTTGCCCTAGCACCAGACCTCAGTCAAGCTACTGAACTACCTTACACTTCAGCTTCTTCATCTGTAAGATGAGCACAGTGATGCCTCCCTCACACGGTTGTTATGGGAAATAAAGGACATCAAGAGGCTTCCACATAAGAAGGTCTCAACGAAAAGTTCTTTTATCTCGCTGTTCACACTTCTTTCAATTTGTGAAAACTATTTTACAAAAATGGTTTACTCTCTGGGTTATAAGATCTACATACATTTGCTATACAGAAATAGAACTAAAAATCGTAAACTCTCTGTTCATGTATATACCATTTTTTATACTTTTGGTATTTAGATGCTTCTCATAAATATTTGGAGACAGGAATTCAAGTTTCATACCACTGTAACTATAGAAACTGTCCTATCTTATGCGAATCAAAGAGACCTCCGGCCCTGGACCTGGGCGAGTTCTCTTCAAACAGTGCTATCTGCGACCCACACTGTTTGCAATCGTCAGTAGTTCTAAAAGGCTTCCAGTTTCCCACGGGAATAGAAGGAAATTGGAATTATTAAACCAAACGATAACAGCAGAAACAGGAACAAAGCCACGGTCCTCCGCCCCTGACGTCCAGCAAATTTGAAGTTCTTTGTGTAACACTTACAAGGATGCCAAGCCCTGCGGAGATTGGTCACCAGGAAAAGGAAGAGGACAAGGAAAGGGAAGAGGATACGAGGGTCACAGCCACTGAGCCACGGAGCCAACCAGCACCAGCACCGACCGGGCAGCCTGCACGTCCCCAGTCAGAGAGGGCACCAGCTCCGGCCGGCCAAGGACAGAGGAGAAAAACAACCTTGGCTTTGCTTTATTAGTTAAGTGAGCAGACTCCTTAAGAGTATTGATGTATTGACTAATGATTCTGACATCCAGCGTGCTGGGAGCTTACAGGTTTAAGGGGCAAGAGTTACAAATCAACAAGTTATTAATTCAATTCCTCTCTGAAAATGTGCCAAAGGTAGACAAAGCAGAGCGAGAGGAGTATTTATCATGTTTACTCCGATAAACATATAAATAAAGATCATGTTTGTTTCACCCTCTACTTTATTAGCTAGTGAATCTTAAACCTTGGGATATGGAAAGCAGAGGCTGGAGCAAATTATTAAAATGCAGATACCTGGGCCCCCTATTCAGCTGTTCTGCTCCATTAGGTCCTCGTTAGGGCCAGAGAATTTTCATTCTTCGCTATCACATGGCTGCGATGCAGGTGGGCAGCAAACCGTCGTGCAGAGCTGGTATCTGAGTTCTCTCTTCCTTGACAAATGTTCCCAGACCACGTTTTCCATCCCTGCTGCGTAGAGTGGGAACCGAGGGACCAAGGTCTGTCCAGCGGGAGTAGAAGCAAAGCGCACCCCTTCCAGGCTTGACTCAAAGACCCCCTGCACCACCCTCAGACACTCCGTGGTTGTTGGCTGGTTAGACGCAGAGGCCACCTGCAGGAAGCCCTGGGCAGGGCAGGCGGTGTAGCTGCTACGTGAACAGGTACCTGAATGATTAAGTGGAGCAGAGTCCCATCCCTACTGCCACCAACATGAGTGAGAGACAGGGAGAGGGGGTAGAAAACTAACTTTATTTTACTAAGGCACGAAACTCTGAAGTTTTCCTTACAGTAGCTAGCTAGTCTAACCTGATGAATATATATTACTCTTTTCTACTCTACAATTTCATTAGATCTTCACTCTAAAGATCCAAGATAAATGTTTTCAGGCCAGTACTGGTACACAAACACAGAGGAAAGTCCAAGAGGGATTCATCACTTCAAAATCAATCCTCCCCTCGATTATGAGAATGAAAACTCCTTTAAATATGATAGGTCTCTTGGACTTTCTTTGCTCATCCAAGGTTAGGCTTAGATCGCTAACCCACCTGGCTGCCAAGTTAATACAGTAAATATCAGACTAAGGTAAAATATAAAGACTAAAGATCGAGAAGGTAATTGTCTCCTTTCGGGGTACCAGCAATACAAAGGAATCTGCTGTAAAGACAGGAACTAGGGAACCAAAATCATCTCTTACAAAGTGGCCCAAGCCTAGAGTCCGGTTGGTCACGTTGAGACCCCCTTTGCCTCCCCTGAGCGGGATTCAGAAGGCCTGCCCTCAGCCCTCCGCAGGAAGCCTCTGCACCCCACACAGGAAGGGATTGCTTGACTGCGCTCGTGTTTCTGATGCGTAGGAACTCGAGACTGGCCCCTAGGGACTCAGGATTGGCCCGGCAGCAGGCTCGGCTCCTCAAGCCGTGCTGGAAACGCAGCCAGGCATGTCCACAGGCCAGCCCAGTGACAGCGAGGAAACACTGTGGCCTCCAAGAGAAGGGCCATTTTCCACCAGGTAAATGCGTCCTCGTCTGTGAAGCCAGCCCATCAGATGGAGGAGTGGCATCTCCAACTCCCATCTTTCTCTTTACGCCAAATCAGCCCCACACCAGAAGAGCAGGAGACCAAGCATGGATGACTCAGCCACGCGGCAGACGACAGCCACGTTTGAGAATGACCCAGCTCTCTTTTGGAGAGGAGAGGACCAGCAGCTTCCGTCCATCCCAGAGAGCTCAGGGATGGAATCTTCCATTCATGCCTCCAGCCACACTGGCCTTCTCGCCGCCCCGCGAACACCCGAACTCATCCCTGACTCTGTGTTTACTGCTCTCTCTGCCCAGAATATTCTTCCCTTGGACTTTAACAAGGTTCATGCCTCCGCTTCCTGCTCCACTGTTCCCTCAGACAGACCTTCCCTCGTCGCCTTTCCTGAACCAGCCACCCCCACCCCAGTCACTCGCCAGCCCCGCGTCTCAGTTTATTTTCCCTCAAAGGCCTTATCGCCACGTGGAAGTATAATAATTGTTGTTCTAGCCTAACAGGATATCTACAGAGGACTGGTTGATAAGAGCTGGAGAAAAGGAAGGCTATTGTGCAGAATTTTTTCCTGAGTGCCATTTAAAAACAATCGATACACAAAAAGGCATTAGTACAGAAAATACACGTGATGTAAGGTTAATGAAAATGTAGGGTGCAAAGCAGCATGCTTACGACTACACTGGAAAAGACTGGGACAAAATAGACAAAACGTGAGATTTAGGTGATAGAATAACAAGTAATGGCTCTCCTTTACTTTTCAAAATTCCGTATACTCCATTACTTTTTTAACTTTAAGAATGCATTTAATAATTCAAATAAATACATGAGTAAATAAATCAACTAAATAATAACCAAAGGCTATTGTAACATTAAGAAGGACTATCGAGGCTATCTGGTCCAACATCCTCAGTTGCCAGATACAGAAATCGAACCTCAAAGGGAAGTACACTGCCCAAGGTCGCACTCAAGGTTAGTCCATGAAGAGACAGAATAAAAAGCAGAACTTGGACTCCGAGCCCAGTGCTTTCCCCATTGCATTATGGTTCAGAGTCAAACACAAGAGTCTTTCAAGAAGGGAAATGTCCTTTTGAAGGGTGATGATCAAAAGAGTCGTAACCACACAGAGTAGAGCATGTAAGCATTTCTCGTTCACACAAGTACTGCCTGCCCAAGACCTTGACCTCAGTTCTTTTCTTTAGCCCGGTCACCTAACCTCTTTGAGGTTCTGTTTCCTCTCGTGGGATGATGATGATGGTGGTGAGGAAGAGAATAATGATAGTTATTAACATGATCGATGATGATGTTATTGATGATGATAAACTGGGTGACGATGACCGCGCTACATTCGTCAGCACCGTGCTTAGCGCCTCAGTGCTTGGTCAAGCCAGGAAGCATGCCTCACTAGACAGTACATCTGCCCGTGCCTTGATCTTGGACTTCCCGGCCTCCAGAAAAAAGTGTGAAAATAAATATTCGCTGTTTAAGCCACCGATTCTATAGCATTTTTGTGATAGCAGCCCAAAATGACTAAGATAGGGGTCATTCTAAAGAGAAAATAAAATATGGGGCTTCTAAAACTGCCACGTTATAAGAACACTATGTAACATCAATAATCCATCTAATTCCAATAACGTCCTGCCAAAGTGGTTACTATTACCGTCACCTTTCATTTCAAAATGAGGAAACTGACCCAGAGTCAGTTAGATGACTGACCAAGGAACTGCTGGCCTAAAATTCAAATGCAGACAGTCTGGTCCAAGGGCCTGAAATCTTAACCACTACACTACGGGTATTTCTAAAAATTATGATTATTATTGAGGTAGGAAGTTCCTTAGTCACGAGGGTACAGTTCATGTGCTTCCTCTCTTGAGTTTGGAGCTGGTCACAACCGATAGGCAGATGTTCACTTTCCCCAGTGATACTGTCAATCACCCTTCATCCTAACAATCTAAAGAATACCCAGCTGTTTTTGGTCCCTAATTTGGAAATGGTCTAGAGATACATGTGGAGATCCAAGTACCGCCCTTAATAAGTTCCTTCCATCTGTTTCTCTATGTGCAGGCTTTTCTCAGTCAGGCATCTCAGTTTTGGGGGAAGTGTTCAGAATGACAGTGACATGAGCTGATGTGAGCAAATGCTCAAGCTGGAAGGCCAGTCAACAACAACACTGGACTTGAATGGGGTTGCTGCTCCCCACCATCCCCAAATGCTTAACTGAAAAAAGCGAGTCACTGAGCTTTCATACGAAAGCCACAGAAGCAGGCCACCAGATTCAGAGGCAAGTAGGAAATACTAAAGATGCAGTGAATTCTCAGTGTTGGGAAAACTAACCATAACCATATCCATGGGGGGAAAAGCTGAGAGAGCCCAGGAGCCTCGGCACAGACAGACGAGAGGCAGCAGGATGTACCACATTTGCTATAAGAAAAGGATTTGAAGCCTTATCTAGATTCAGAGATTGTGAGATTCGAAAGGAAGCTTGACCATCACATTAGTCCAACTTCTTCATCTTAGAAAAGAAAAGTGGAGGCCAGGAGAGTGAGTGCAAAGTCACATAGCTGATTGAGGCTCCGCATCTCTGCCGAAGATGACGTGAATGGAGGGTGGCCTCACCCGGAGGGTTACAGAGTTCTGTGGGTCGCTCCCTCTCCCCTTAAAATGACCTGTCCAATAGGTGCAAAGACTCATTCTGGCTTGACCCCACTATCTCTGCTGCCCACCTCCCTCCTCATGTCCACTCTGCACCCACAATCCTGACCGCCTGGCTTTCCTTCAACACATCAAGCCTGCTCCTGCCCAAGAACCTTCACACACACTGACTGTGTCCTCTGCCTGGAATACTCTTCCTTCTAATAGCCACATATGTCACTTTCCAGTGAGCTGCAGCCAACTCAGATCAGCTCTCTTATTGTTAAATTTTCAGAACTTTTGTGAGACAGCTATTAATGTACACTTAAATAATTTATATTTAAAACACAGGTAATAAATACTCAAGACCCACTAATTATTCTGCTCTATTTCGCTGATACCCGTGCTCTTGAGGTGATTTGCATCTTGGTAGGGGAACTATGGCATAATGCTATGTGGCTCTTCAAACTCCACGTGCAGTGACTTCATGCTGGTAGCTGCAAACTGGCCACGGTGGGAGTATTTACACTACAGAAACTGGCGAACGCTACAAATCAGGGCTTGATATTTTGTTTTGTTGATTGTCTAAACTTACAAAAGTGATGGACAAAAACGTTAATAATGCAGAGTAAGCATAAAAATGTGTCTTGGTTGTCGCTATTACATTGCAAATAGCACACTTGAGGAAATGTGCTTCCAGTATTTGAAACTATTATCCTAGTCAGAAGAGAAGTAACTCATGCCATTGATGAATGAGGGAAATGCAGATATTCATCTCTGTTGTTTCACTTCTTATTCATTATTGTAAAAAAAAAAAAAAAAAAAAAAAAAAAAAAATCAACCAATAGTCATGTCAGAACTACTTTCGTCAATTAAAATTACAGTTTGGCTATGAACACTAGAGTTCAGCAATGAAAAAATCAACGAAAGCATTTTGAGAGAATTAATTGGCTATATAGATTTATGATAAAAAGTATTGTATATTTTAATAATATTCACAAACTGAACTATATATCTTTCTATCAGTAAAATTTACATATGTATACATGCTTCTTTCTTTACATATTTTTAATTTTTTTCTGAGAACCAATTGTTAAACAGTTGCCCACACGCCAGTGGTTTCCCTCCTGCACTTTATCTGGGTCTCCGATCGAATGCCATCTCCTCCGAGAAGCCTTCTCTGATTGCATTGATGCTGTCCATCATAGCTCTCTATCTCCTGACTTTGCTTTGTCTTCACAGTATTTTATTGCTACTTATTACTATATTTGCACATTATATATGCATCTGTTTGTTTGTTTTATGGTTCTTCCACTGGGTTTTAAGTTCTAAAATGGCAAAAACAAACAGTGTTTCGGACACTGCTTCTTCTGCCCTTGTGCTGAGAACAGATGCCCGGTACATGGCAAGAACTTACATATTTTTGGAAAAACTGATGAGTGCAGCAGGTCTTCTCAGATTCTTAGGTAAATTTATGGTATCTTTGTTATAAGTAAATGTAGGCCGGACTCTTGACCCCTCTCATAGTGTTACAATCAAGGAAGACATTTGCAAGTAGTCTGGAAAAGAGTACAAGAAGTTAAAAGAAAAAAAATCCCAGAAAAAAGATTTTATAGCTTCTGATCAGTGTTGTGTAACTAGCCTCTGACTATTAACTTCCAATATTTTTTAGCAAAAGATGGCAAGATCTAAAATTATGTGTCCTGTGTCCTCTGGAAACAAAGTAAGGAAAGAAAGAGACCCACCATAATCAAACCAAGACTGCCCAGATCACCTGTGCGGGACCTTTCCTGTTTCTAAGATGACATTCTAGGAATCCCATTAACAACCCAGCGGCCAGGGAAAGCAGTCAGGCAAGGGAGATGCTCGTTGTCCAGTGGAGAGTCAGACAAGGTAAGAGGTAGGTTTGTAAAGATGCTGCAAAGGGAGATGTCACCTCTGCCTAGAGGGCAACACAGCCGAGCCCCTTGGGAACACGTAGCCCAGCAATAAGAAGACCCAGAGTCGTGGGCTAATTAGTTCCCAATATTTAGAGAGGGTGGTGGGTTATCTTACAGAAGAGAGAATGAACGTTTTCTGTACCAGCTTCGAAAATGACGTGATTGAAAGTGATTAAAAGGCTGACTTGAGTTTAATTTTTTATATTCCCTTTAACAATTGTAACTCTATGACAATTGGATAGATTGTCTCAAAATGAAGGGGGCTGCCCATCACTGAAAAGTCCTAGAGTTCTGGACAGGGATGGAGGTAAAATGATGGAAAAGAGAATCTGGTAATCATCCTGTGGTTAATCTTGATAGCGTTAATGGTGTCTTTTCACCAAGAGACTTTATGACAAAACATGCTCTTTGTCCTTATGCTTTCTACGCTTCTATCTTAGGCTTTAAAAATATAAACAAAGAAAAAAGAAATGACTCGAATTCTAAAGAAGTTTTCTGAAACATAATGTTTTAATATTATTTTATAATATTTAGCATATGTTTCATCTTAAAAGTTAATATTCTGGGAAAACAGCAGTGGGGGAGAATAGTTTTTTTTTAATGGTTTATTGAGGTATAATAGTCAAGCCATAAAATTCTGTGTTTTCATTTTTAGTAAATTTATCAAGTTGCATAATCATCACCACAACTGGTTTCAGTATTTTCCCTCACATCTATTGCAGAAATGTCCATTCCCGCCCTGTCCCCGCCCACATAATTACACAATATTTGGTCTTTTGAGACAGACTTCTTTTATTTAGCATAATGTTTTTGAAGTTCATCCATGCTGTAGCATGCATTCGAATGTTATTCCTTTTTTATGGCTTAAAAATATTCCATTCTGTTCATTTCGTTTATTCATTCCACAGTTAATGGACATTTGGGTTCTTTTTTTTTTTTTTTTTTTTTTTTTTTTTGGCTCTTACAAACAATGATAGCATCATTTTTTGATATCTCCGAACTACCACATAAACCAGAGTAATGCAGGGGGGAAAAAAAACACATGGAAAACTTTTACAACAAAATCAGCTGACGAGATTAAAAACGCACTGGTTACGTTTATTATGGTGATGCACAGGGTGAAAAATATGCAGGTCCTTAAAGTGTCACCTCGCATTTAATGAAAAGATGTTTAGAACACATTTTAAGGTGAGAAAAGCAGGTTACAAAATTATAAATGTGGGGAGGAGGGGGGGAGATATGGGTAAAGGGGTCAAATATATGGTGACGGAAGGAAGTTTAACTCTGGGTGGTGAACACACAATGCAAGATACATGTGACGTATTATTAAACTGTACACTTGAAACCTATATGATTTTGTTAACCAAGGTCACTCCAATAATTTTAATTAAAAAAAATACAAAGTACAGTAAAATTCCAAATATCTATACCTCTGTATAATCTCATTAACTCTAACAGGTACATTTTTCCCAATATAAATGGCTCTGGGCTCTGAAGTCTCAGTGTATGTTTTACAATAAGATTTTAATTTAGTATCTCTGCCAAGCCACCATTGCCATTGCATGCATGCAAATGTTAAAAACAGAAGCATCGTGATTTGCAGAATGGGTGGGAATGACTTGGAAGAAAATGGCAGACAAAAACGAATCACTAATCTCTCGAAATCAAATGGTTCAAGGTAAGAGTCAGGGAGATTGTGAATCCAACAAGGGTAGCTGCATTTCCAAAAACTGAATTTAAAATTAGGCAAGCTCTACATAATGCAAAGCCTGCTCAGAGTGCAGCACCGATGGCTTTTTTTTTTTTTTTTTGAAGACATTTATTTTGAAGAATGCGGTCTCACCAACACTTCTGGTGGCACAGAGATTATCCTATGTGGAAAACGGTGGACAGTTATGAGTCAAAGAACAATTCTGAAAAGTTAGAACTTGAATATGAAAAGTCTTAGGAATACCTAACCAATTTATTTCATCTATATTCTCGTCTATATATGCACAAGAATGATATTGGATTAAAAAATGCCAACGTCTAAAAGGGCTTTCTCAGTAACTATAAAATAAAAATTCTATGTGATAAGAAAAGGTGACATGAATTCCAAGATGCCAGCCAGGTGGCACGGTCCACCAACAGCCACAAGACGTGCACTGTATCAGAGTCTGAGCTGCAAGAAGCAGAAAGAAGCTGTGGCTCCTCTGATGGACCAGAAAATAAATGAACCAAAAATAGCCAACAGGTAGCCACCGGAAGTGAGGCAGGCCAAATTAAAAATAGCTGAAACTAGTAGGAAAAACACTAGACAGGTAAACCAAAGGAGTCCGCTGACATTATGCAATGAAGGGGTTGTGACAAGAACGGGGATTCTGGGCTAGTGGCAAAATTCTGACCTAGGTCATAGGCAGATAACCTCATTCTAACACAAAATTAATTGATTTCAAAATAATCTTTTTAGAAATTACCATGGTTAATTGATAAAAAGGAGATCCTGGGCCCTACTCCAGACTTTCTATATCAGAGAGTTTGAGAGCAAAGTCAAGGAACCTAAAAGACCATTAACCTTGATGGGGGAAATAAATCTATAATTAATTTTATTTAAAATTATTTTTAAAAATCAACTGCATTTAAGAGTGAATCATATGTTTAGTCAGTACCAGCATTTCTTCCAATTTTATAAAAGAAAATTTGTTTGATAAAAATGTCTCCATCTAGAGCCATCTCCTGATCTAGACTGTTTCCGAGCGATGACTCAGAGCTCTTTACCAGAAGGGCAGGGAAGGCCTGCAGATTGAGGAGACATCCTGTTACGGGAGCCCACGGCCAAGAACAGGCCTCTCCAGGGAAGATGGTCAAAGCCAGTCTAGGGGTGGTACCTGCCTTATGAAGCAGCTCACACACCAGCAAACCCATGGTCCACGCAGAAAGCTTTAGAGTCTACAAAGTATCCTTCTCCCCCCACTCCCACGTGAGACATCGAGAACCCTCAGTCATAGCTAAGGGACGCATTATAGGAGGAAACTGAAGTCCAATGAGGGAGGCCAGATACACAGAAGGGCTGAGCTGGGGCTATCACCAAAGTCTTGCCCCCAGAGCTACCACCCATCTTTCCACAACCAACTCAGAGCCATGAAACCACGTTGTGTTACCTTGTTTCAGAGGCACTAAGAGTGCGTGTAAGCCAGCTATGGAGACAGAGATGCTTAAGTATCCTACGTGCGACAATTTCATAAGCGTTTAGTATTCTGGGTCTATTTCTTTCTCTGCAATACCTACTGAGTTGATTGATAATTTATGCAAGGATGATGTTCTGCTGCATTTAAATCTAGGGGTACACATCTCTGCCCTAATGTTGCCTCTAATTTTTCCTACCTCGTTTTCCTTAAAGGAGTCAAAACTTGGTAGGTATGAAAGAGTTACAGCAGCTAAAGCCTGGAGTTTAAAAGATAAAGAGCTGCTAGGGTCACCTGAATGTATCCATATTACACCTGCTCTATACAGGATCTTTCTCTACTAATAGACGATTAAATGTAAATTCTAATGTACATTCCATTTTACATGCAATATGGGTTAGTTACTGTTGCTATGGAAACCTTCACTTTTGCATTTACTGATTTTAATTCTGTGACATTTGCTGACTTTAGTACAATGTAAAGTTTATAAATATAACATACAGGTTTGTGGAGGGCTTTTTTAAAGTGTTCAATTTACATAGATAATTCCATCACAGATCTCAAGGTACATTAAGGGGAAAGGCATTAAACTGACGCCAGCTAACAGTAGTCAGCAAACAACAGGCTATTTCCAGAAAAAAAAAAAATATTTCCATCGATCCTCAAAAATCTCCTTCTACTAACCAAATGTCCCATCTAGTGTATAAGACTTCTAACCACTAATTCAGGGATAATTACTCAATGTGGAATTTATAAAGTAATTTTTATTTATTCAAAACATTTTTAAATCTGTTATCTCATTTTATTTTTAATGTTTACCTTGTGGAAGAGACACTTCAGATCTGGATTGAAGAAAGAAATGCCCCCCCCCCCTTAGGAAGTCAACGTGTGCGCAAGCAGCCTTCTCACTTCCGGCCAGAACGTCAAGGGGTTCATTGCAGTAATCACCTCTTTTCCCAATTAGTCCCAATCTTAGTCATCCTCGCATCTTTGGGACCTAGCACCGTTCCCTTATGGGGAATAAATGCAAACTCTCCAAACATTTCCACATTTTTTTTTTGACTCCCTGATCATTATCACTTAACAGAAACTGAAAACCGTAATCATTGTGCAAAACCATCAAAACTCATCTAGCAACTCATTGGAAAAGTACATGCCTCGATAAGGATTGACGAAACTGATGTACATTTACAATGAGCACCCAGCACTTTTGAGTGTATTCACACAGGCAGGGGTGACCATCTACCACACTGGTACAGAACCACAGAGAAATAAGTTATTTCGTGAGTCTTCCCAGGGAAAGCGTGGATTCAGGTAACTATACACATACATATATTGACATAAAATATATAAAAGAGAGCATGTGCAAGAAGCATTTTAAGTGGTTCCATCAAAGTCTGCACATTCAATAAAAGGAGCAAATTTAACCAATATTTATTGAGCTTCTGTATTGTGTCAGACAATCTTAGAGGACTGCAGTATCTACAGTTATCTCTGAAGGAGGGGAGAGGGGCTGAAACAAAACCATAATGTCATACTTAAGGCTTATAGGGAGAAGGAAGACAGGCCGACGAAATGGCAAATGGGCTTAAGAGAATCACAAGAGCTTTTCAAAGACGAGAGGCACTTGAAAGAAAACAGGACCACTAATAACCGAGAGGAAACTTGGAAATAATGAGCCTCGAAAACAGGGAAGAGGATGAACTCTTAATCAATCTTGGCTTTAAAAAAATAAAAAGGATGTTGAACAACCCGGTAAGTAATAGAGATGTGGTAAAATTAGAAGCTAATCAAAGCAGGCAAGGGGAAGGGGCTCGGGAAATGCGCAGCTCAGGGGGCTGCGGGGTTTGACAGAACTGATGGACACAGAGGATGCTGTCACAGCTGGTTCGAGTGGATTCCGGGAAGCAGGTGAAGTGAACATCACTCAATCGTATGCTGACTTGGGGCTTGAGAACACAGCTACAAGCTATTGATGTGAGCGGATAGAGGTGGATCCTGGGGAAAGTCCACTTTTACGCCAGTAACCCTAGAGTGAGGCTGGGGACCTTTCCTCCCCAACGCCCTCCATAGCCAATTCACCGCCCACCGCTGTCCCATTCATGACCATCTGTCCCCCTAGATGGGCTCCAGGTTGATCCAATTTACGGTCATCTTTGACCTGCAAAACTGTCACATTCTCCTCGAACTTGTCTTCTTGCATCTGCTATTCATTCTTTCCAAATCACTCTTCACTTGGCAGCTTCGGTCACATTTTCAAAATGCCTTTCCAATGATGTAGCCTCTTGCAAACCTCTACCAATATGAGCACACTTCCCATTCCTCTTCGGGTGATTTTTTTTTTTAAGCCAAAATCCTTCCTGTGGTCTATCTACGTCAAACCCGGTTTGGTTCCCACATTCCTCTTCAGCCTCAGATTGTACCTTGCATCTCCTTCCTGCTCTCTGCACTCCAGTCTACCTGGCCCACACCTACCACAGGACACTTGCGCTTGCCGTTTCTCTTTCGGCATGCCATCTGAGCACCCAGGTCCCAGCCCATTTTTCTAATTAAACTTCATTTGCTATTTAAATCTCAGCTAAAACTTGACTTCCTCAGAGAAGCCTTTCCTGACCACTGCTCCCACCAGTGCAGGTCAGGTTTCTTATGCTTTGCAGAAACATGCTGGATTCCTCTGGAGCACTTAGCAATCTGCTAGATAGTGCACATTTATCCACTATAACTGTGTATCAATCAGTATGACTAGTTCATTGCTGTACATCTCCCTAACTTGGTTGCGAGTATCCTACAAGAAAGGCCCATGTCTGCTTTTAATCACAACTGGATGCTAAGCACCCAGCCTCTATTCATTGTAGATACACCTAAGGAAGAAATAAGTAAGATTTTAATGGATCTGCTCATTAACACATAATGGTTCCTTACTGCTCTAAGGTCATATTCACACTTCCTGGCCAAGTATTCCAGGACCTCCAACAGCATCCTCCATTATACCCGAGATGGCAGAACTGGGCCAGGGAAGAGTGTAATGGTTAAGAAGACATATCTGTCTAGGAAGAGACTTGTTGGACGGTATTAGTTCATCTAATTTTGGAGGTTGGGTCATTCCACGATCTGCAGTCTGCAAGCTGGAGACCCAGGAACGCCAGTGGTGTAGTTTGGAAAGGTTAAGGGAAGAGTGTGAAGGGAAAAGTATAATGGTTAATTTTATGTGTCAACTTGACTGGGACATGGGACACTCAAATTCTGTTTAAATATTATTTCTGGGTGCATCTTTGAAGGCGTTCCCAGAAGAGATTAGCATTTAAATTGAGTAAAACAGACGGCTCTCCCCAGTGTGGGTGGCATTTCCCAGTTGGTTGAGGGCCTGAATAGAACAAAAAGGTGAGGAAGTTTGAATTAACTCTGCCTGGAATATTGATCTCATCCTGCCCCCAGGGCTTCTGTTTCTCAGGCCGTTGGATCCCAGATAGAATCCACACCATCAGCCCTCCAGCTCTCAGGCCTTCAAACTACACCACCAGCCTTCCTGGGGCTCCAGCTTGCAGACTGCAGCCCAACCTCCAAAATTACATGAGCTAATACCGTCCAACAAATCTCTTCTTAGACAGGCATGTCTTCTATTGGTTCTGTTTCTCTGGAGGACCCTGACTGACACAGAAGGAGGAGAGAAGAAATACGTCTCCCCTAGAATAAGGAAGCTAATTTAACAATTTCATGAAACTCCATTCGCATTGTATTCTATGGACATGGGGCCAAGCATGAAATACAATGAGAATGGTACCTCCTTCCGATATGCAACTCATCACGTCTACAGACTTCCCTGAGCAGAGGGCAGTAAACCACATCCTATTCCTGCCCCAGGCCTTCCTGCTTGGTGGCATCTGAGGCCTTTGTTCTCTCTAGCCAGATGCCCTTGTTTTTCCCCAACACATCCAAACCCTATAATGCCTGATAGAACCAATTCAGTTCCAACCTGTTCCGTGACACCTGGCTCAATAACTCCACTGTGTTCACTGTATTCTAATGACAGAAGATAATTTAGCACTGTCTTTAAGATTCTTCATGTGTTCCATCGATATTTAGTGAATATCAATCAAATTCTAGGTTCAGTGTTAGACCCTGGATGACTAAATTAAATAAAAACAGTCCTCCGGGTACAGCTGGGCAGTTTCCACACTGCAGAAAAAGCAGCTAGCCAAGGGGATAGGAGGAGAGGGCTGAAATCCAAAATACTTAGCCAAGCCCTTTGGGGCTCGAGTCTGCCAGGAAGACCAGAAAGCTTTTCCTTTGCACAAAGGTCTGGAAGCTGACCAGAGGGAGCACCTTTCCGCAGCTCGCATAAATGCATCCTATGGGCTGCCATGCCCGAGGCTTACAGTTAGCTGTGTTTGAACATTCCAACCTGCTACTTTCCTCATCTTCTTTATCCAGAGCATCTCCACTGCACCTGGCCCTGTGTTCTGTGTTGCTGATACAAAGATGAGCCGGACATGGCCCCTGACCTCAGGAAGGCCACGGCGATGGGACACTCACAGTGGATTCTCGGTGAGCACAAGCTAGTTCCCACTGAGGAACCAAAGACCAAGTCATCGACCAACGATAGGGCTTCAGTCATGCCTTACGGTCTGACCCAAGGCCTAGTTTAACCTCCCCAGGCCTCAGTTTCTCCAGCTGTAAAATGGGGCACCACCTAGAGACTCGGTAGAATCGAGATGTGAAGGTCAGCTCTGAACTTGGGCATGCTCGAGTTCAAGCGATATTGCCTCTTGCTCGCTGTGAAACCCTGGGCTAATTATAATAACTAAGCCTCTCGCAGCCTCAGTTTCCCCATCTGAAAAATAGAGATAATACGACTACTTACCACACTGGCGTGCGCCTTACCTGAGACAATGATGTAAAGTCCTTACCCGTGAGACTGGCATGTAGCAAACGCTCAGTAAATGTACACGGTCATTATCATGGTTCCCACTCTTCAATTTTTGAGATTCTGCTTTTTTCTCATCCAGTCCCCTGCCTCCGGTTTTGTGGATTGCCAACCATTCCAGGCTTTGCATGATCTGTTTTCTTCCTAAGTTTCTCTCAATATTGTCTAGCTATACATCATAGTTGTAGGAAGATTTTTTTAAGGTTCAGTAAATAACAACCTGGAAGTTTCACAAAAATTACTATTCAACGTCTGGGTAAGCATGAAATTTTCTACCCTATATTCAGATCATTCCTCAGGGCCTATGGGGAGAAAAGGATAAATTTTGTCACATCTTGGCTTTTAAGCAGGCTTAGAGAAGTAGCCTTTTTTCTTTTTCCCTCACCCAAGGTTTAGATCACAACATTTAGGAGACTTGGCTGAAGCCACCACTGGTATTAATGCCGTGTGGCTTTATCTTCGTCTTTGGATATTTAAGCAGCTTAATTCTTCTAAAGATCACCAGATATGCAGCATCATCAAAAATTCAGAAGCACCCTAGTCTAAAAAATACTAAGAATATTTGGGTCACAAGTTACTATATAGGAAACTTCAGGGGTGAGTGTGCACATGTATGAGCATGTGTGCATGTGTGTGTACCTGCGTGCATGCGTGTATGTCAATACCACAGTTCCTGCTGGGGTAACCAACAGGACCTGTCCTCCCTACATCCTGTCCTCCCAGAACGCTCCGGGCTGTGAGCATCCTGAGGGCAAGGCTCTCTTGTAGTCCTCCATCCTCCATCACTGAGCGCAGAATAGAAAGAAAACTCAGCAAATGACTGAGGGACGAATGAGCCACTGCGATTCCATCGTAGACGCCACAGGGTGCCGCAGCAAAGGCTACTTCTTAAATGGTTTTAAAATCAAAGCCATAATAAAGGTAACAGCAGAGTTCTTTCTTTTCTCTCCTTTCTCCCTGCCCTCCATAAAAATAAAAATTAAAAAAATCACAGGAAATACGGAATTAGGCCTGGAAACCATTCCCCACCCATGCTCCCGCACCTCCCCCATGCTCCTACTATACCAAGAGTATCTGGTGTCCCTTCCAGGCGCTCTCGGGAGACCTGGTAATGTTATATATGGTTGGAAATACAATGGAATGAATTAAGGCAGAGATTTCAGTTTCTAACTAGCAATGTCTTGACAGACTTTCCTTTCAGACAAATGCCTGGAAGTACAATAAACTATATTTTCATGTTTATTTGTTTCAAATACAATATTTTTTTTTTCAACAAATGTAAAGCTTTGAGACTAGGGAAAAAAAAAATAGGTTTAAATCACCATCCCAGCAAGCAGTTTTTAAAACAGTACGCAGAAGTGATTATTTCAAAGCAGTTTAATGCACTTAGCCAACAGGCATTAACAGTGTTGTCGGAATAACCTAACACCTTAAGCTTATTTTCCAGTCTTGGTGCAGATAAATTTTAACCTTTCTAAAGAAAAAAAAAAAAAATATCTGATCTTAGGGGCATACGCTGAACTCTGTAATTTTAGTACACCCTACATTTGCATTCTGAGGTTCTTTTATGATGTCAGGGAAAAAAAACCATTCTGGGCCTTCTTTCATGTGCAGGTTTTAAGACAATGTGTTCTGCACAAAGCATCCGAGGCAAAGTATGGTTCTCCAGCTCCAGCCAGTTTGTGTGCAGGAGCGAGACGCGGTGACTCAGCGAGATCCCCTCGCAGAGACCGTAGGAGAAAAAGAGCAGCAGGAGGCTCGATGCAGCCAGCCACAGACACTTGAGTTGCCTGGATTTTGTTTTTAACGTGTCAGTTAAAACAAGCAAACGGTCCACCTCACGGGAATCAGAGACCCTGGGGCCCACGGAAGAACCTGGTTCACACCTCCCCGAACCTGGAGCCTTCGGAATTGGGAACAGCCTCAGGAAAGGAAAAGATGGGCCCGAGGCCACAGGCTCCATCCAGGTTAGAGAGGGAGGAAGTTCAGCAAACACAGGGCTAAACTCAACAAGTCTGTGTGCCTCACAGGGCGGGAAGCGCTACCTAGTCTCAGTTATTTACCTCCATGATCCCCTTTAGGGTTTCGAGATGCTCCTCTGACGTTGACATATGGCTGCTCCCATCCTACCACTGTGGAAACTGAGGCTGGGAGAGTCAGGCTACCTGTCCTGGATGGGGTGGGGTTTCAACCCTCCTCTCGCCCCTCTCGGCCTTGTCACCTGACTCACTGTCACATTTCTTTGGGGTCCTTATGCCAGGCCGGCTGGCAGCTAAGGGAGTTTTCCCAAAAGTCACAGTACATCACTTTCCGCGTTCCCAGTTCTGAGGGAGGATGAGGAGAGGGCGGGGCTGGAGCCCCTGGGGAGCCGTCCTCTCAAACGGCTGCTCAAAGTTTCATGGGCCACACCTGGGCCTCACTGGTGGACAAATGAAGTGTCTCTAGGCTACTTACGTAACCTTGGCTTATGGCAATTTTGCAACTTTAAGAAAAAAAAAAGCCACGAAAAGCCATTCTTTGCTTCAGACACACTAGGCTAAAAATAGCTCAGTCAGCCAATAAGCGTGTGTAATTTTCCTCTGTGCATCTCCCCATCCACTGCTTCCTTCCTCCCAGCAGACAAATATGCTCCAGGACAGATTTCCAGTCCACCCTCCGCAAAGTGACCAGAGGCATCTCGCGCTCAAAGGCAGATCAACTTGTTTCACTCTCTAGGCAAAAAAAAAAAAGATAACTTTATCAGTTCCCTTACCCAATAGTAGAAGCTAATGTTAACTGAATCCTTACTACATAGTAGCAAGGTGCATGGACCAGGTGCTCGTCCAAGGGCCCTATCTCATTAAGTTCCCTAAAGCAACCCCATGAGGTGAGGACTACTGTTCTATGATTTTCCAGGTGAAGAAACCAAGACACAGAGACATTAAACAATCGCACCAGGAGACTGTTTGTACTCACCATGCCAAAGTTCACTGGTCTCTAAAGGATAATGACCAAAGCCTTCATGATTCGGTCCCCACTTCCTCTCTGGGTCAACCTCCTACCACCCCCACCAAACCCCACTATGCACGTATATACACATTCTCATACGTACACCCCAGGCCCTAAGTCCCCGCCATGCCAAAATCCTCACCCCTCCTCCAACAGAGCGTACCCTTCCGAGGCTCGATTTCTTTGCATGTGCTGTTCCTACTGCCACAAACATCATTTCCACCACCTTTCTCAAACCAGAAAACTCCCACTCGTCCCTCAAGACCCGCCTTCTCGATGAATCCTTGTGTCTCGTTAAGCTTGTTCAAGGCAAGGACTCTGCTTTCTTCAGAGTCCAGTCTAGACCAGTCATACCACATATATGGTAAATGTTCAATATCCACTAAGCAAATAAACTATAAAAGTAAAAATTAATACGTATAGGGAGTAGGCACTATGCTAATCACTTGATAAGAATGATCTCACTCGATCCTCGTAAAAACACGGACAGAGATGCTGTCCTCACCCCCACGTGGCCCCTTAGGGCAGCCAAGTCACAGAGGGGTAAAGTAACTTACCCAAACTCACACAAATAGTCAGCAGAGAACTATGTCTGTGTGAAGTTCATCATTCAGCACTGACGTCACGGTAGGGGACATAGTCTTATTTCGCACTGTGACTGCAATGTAACAGAAGCATCTGTATATGAGGCTTATTTATAAAATGCGCACTACCCATTTGAAAACGCTGATAACTGAGAATCTAGTTACAAAATGGCTGCCTCTGTGAAATATGCCTTTAAAAAAAAAAAAAAGATTGCTCTTGGCCACAGAAAATGTCAATTGTCGCAAAGGATCCAAACATGGATAAGATAGTGCCTGACCCTAAAATCTCTTCGATCCAGTGAGGAAAATAAGATAACATTGCATACGATTCATGACACGGCCCACTTTTTGAGACTCCACTTTCCTCCTTGAATTGAAGATACGTCCTTCCAATGCTGTCATATATTAACTGGCTATATCCCAACCTACGGGTTCTAGATCAGCATTAACTCTTAACAGGAATTCAAGTTCCCTTTTCCCAGATTGCACTGAGCAAAAATTTTATGATTTATGGACCTCATGCTAGGTTGCATGCAAGCTACCTCTGGACTCAGAAATCATACAAGAGAAAGAAAAATAGGAAAATTAAGAAAGAGATCCGCCCTTAAGTGAGAGAGAAAATCTTTCTTAAAAGGAGACAGAGAGCCCTGGGTGCCAGATCTCTGACTAGTATTAAATGCTAATGGTAATTATAATAGTCACCATAGCTAACTCCTTAGTAAGAGCATCCATTCATCTTACTGGAGACAAGATTATGAAGAATACTACTTCTTCGAGTTCAAATCCAGGTGCCAAGAAGCCAAATAATTTTTAAATATCTGTATGGTGTTAATTTTTAAAACAAAAATGTATGTGTAAGTAATTCAAGCAACTCAGAGTTATATTTTGGGAACATGGTGAAATACTCATCTAAAATTTTAGTTAAAAGAGCTGTTCAAAAGGGTGCTCAATATGTTCCTAAGCATGTAGACACTGATGAATATCTCTGCATGAATTAGATTTATCTACTAAAATGAGAATAGCAATTTTTTGCAGAGTAGGATTATAAAGACAGTTTATATTTACCTCTTCGCACATTGTTGTACTTTATAAATACTCTGTACTGATAATGTCCCATGGTTTTGAAACCAGAAGACCTAGACGTACATGTAAAGCCTAAGCAACGCGGTGTTAAAGAAATTGGCAAGGAAAGCAATCGTAAATTCTAAAACAGTGAAGGTGAGCGACGGGTTTTTCAACATCGATAGCACGTTGCTAAAAATGGAAGATGTGGAAAAGGAGAAAGGGGTTTGGAACATAACAGTTTTGCAGAGTTGAGGTACAAAGTCGATGTTGGCAGGAGTGTTTAGTTTGGCCAGTTTCTGGTTATTATCTTGGTAACTAGGGCTATGACTTGGAAAACCTGAGTCCACCTCGGCATCAGCAGCACTGCGTAGTCCGGGTAAGCCCCACCTGTGTCTGTTTTCTTCACTTCTAAAATCAGGAGTTTGAGCCAGAAGATCTCTCTTGTCTATTTCAGCCCTGAAATTCTAGGATTCAGCTAATTTGGGAGTGGAGGGTCCATCCAGGGTTCGCCATCAGAACACTTCGAAGGCAGGTGACATGTACTTGTCGTCTCATTTCAATTTCAAGCAAGAAATGTCAGCCGACTGCAGGGTAATCATGGCTAAAAATTACAACGGGTAAGAAGAGTTTTTTGTGTGTGCACTGCCAAATGGTCAGCCTTGTTTATTAGTTTAACTTTAGCTTTAGTCTACAGCAATTTTCGGCCTCAAGATAAAATTCTCATGAGTCCTAAGGAATGACCTATATCAGGAAGGAAAATATAACAAGCGCTACCCTCTCCAAAAAAGTGTGTGTGTGCACATGCACGCACGTGCACACACATGTACAATTTAGTGTTTGAGCTATGTAAGATATTCTTTCTAGAAAGATTGATTTATACATGATTAATGTGGAACTCTAGGTAAAAATCACAGGTGACCTGGTCAATGAAATAAAAGTGTAGGCAGTTCTGTGTAATTTAAAGAATTCCAAACGAAAAGTCAAGGAGGCCCTACACCGAAATTAGTGGGACGAATCAGCACATTGTAACACCCAGCTGCATCCATAAGGAATACAGAGGCAGGTGGAGTTATTACCCATCAGCCTCATCCCTTTGGCCAGAAAGATACTGCACAGTGCCATTCAGCACATCACCGGTCCCACCCATGTGCATTGTCACTGTGTTAAAGAGTGAGCCACAAGGTGTCAAGCGGATCAATTGACAGTGCTGTTATCAGTCCAGACACACAGATGATGCTTCGAGCTTCCGACCAGTGCTGACACAGCTCTCTTGGAGAAGTCTGTGCCGGGCTGTGTATTGAGAAGTGAGCCTCTCCAGACAAAATGGCCAGTCAAAGCCATCAGGTATGTGCTCTCCAGCTCTCCCTGGGGGTCCCCACTTACATGGTCCTGCAAAGGTGCTAGTGAAACATTTCAATGTTCTGTTGTCTTCACTGAGGTCTTACGTGGGGCAAACGCCAGATACAGATTTCCCCAGAAAGAAGGGAGAGCACATGTCCCATATACTGGTCTATCCTTAATAATTAACCATAGATATATCTAAGAGATCATTATAACCTGGACTTTGGGGGAGCTCCTGGCCACACAAAAGGCTCTGATGATTACGTCATCACTGCTACATAAAGGTGAACAGCCCTGAAGGCATCATCACATTATCCTGAGGACACCAAGCCCATGAGTCCTACAACATGTCATTGCAAGTTGTGTTTATTTAAATTGTAATATGCTAGTGCAAGCCACGTAAAAATATTTTCAAGACAATTTTAAGGAATCGAATAAATTTGTTCATTACTTACACTACTCAACGTGCTGACAGAACAGAGAATGAGGGCGGCATGATTAGCAGCAGTAGGAGCAGCGTCATAGTCTCCACCAACTGAGCCCTTGCTAAATACCGGGCATTTTACATGCATTAGCCGTTCCCTCCCAACCCAAAACTCGGGCTAAGAAAACGAAGGCTCAGAAAGGTTAAGGAACTTCCCTAAGGTCACGCAGCAATCAAGAGGCAGAGCCAGGGTTGGGATCCAAATTTGACTTATTATAAGTACTTCAATTCGGAGATTTACATCCCAGGCATGTCGCTCTTTTCATTCCAAAGGAAAAAACGCTGGTGGAAAAACTGTGCCTGTTTCCTAACCAGAAAGTACCCACAAACATAGTCTGATGAGGAAAGTACCTCTCGCATCTCTCTCTCTCTCAATCTCTCTCTCTTCCCTCTCTCTCCTTCCTTTCCTCCCTCTCTCTTTTTCCTCTCCTCCTTCCTTCTCTCTCTCTCTCTCTCTCTCTCTCTCTTCTTCTTCTTCTCACACACACACACCCCACCATACGCCATACAAAGCCATCAAATTAGCAAACCTTGGCGAAGTTATTATAGACCACGACATCATATACTAATATAACTTTGCATATTTTCTGTTGCACGAATCATTTCAAATAAGCTAATCTATGGTCCTGAAAGCACTTTCCTAAAACGCAAAGCACTCCAGTTTCCTATCACGATCCACATCATCGCGCATGGCTGTGGGCCCCCAGGTAGGGAGATGTGAAGAGGGAGAAGAGGTGGAAATCACAAAGGAGAAAAAAAAAACGCTAAAGTACAAATATTTGAAATCGGAAGTCAGGAGATTGCTAGCAGATTCACAGCACCCAGGGGGGCAAAATTCTCAGGGCAGCACTTCCTTCACAGAATAAACTCCCCTTTTCAGGCTTCTTATTCCCTACAGGTCTGGCCAAGTAGCCCATCGGTGAATGCTCACCTAGCTACCAGGCTCACAGATTCTTTCCAACCGTAACTGTAGGTGATGGTCGGTAAGATTCAAGGCCAAATCTGCTGTCCGTCTGGATAGCACCGGTACAGCTTAACGTGCTTTATTTAACAGATATATTTTGCATACCGACTGCGTGCTATGGGATGACAATATGACCAAGGCGGAGGAGGTCCCTGCCCTCGTGTGGCTTGTGTTCGATCGAGGACAGGCAGACGCTTAAGAAATAAACTACGAGCAAGAAAATATCAGCTTGCTATAGTCTATGAAGGAAATTATCAGGGTGCGGGGAAGGAAGAATGTTAATTGATGAAGGAAGGGCTCTCTGTGAAAGGGAACTTTAAATAGATCACTAGAGGACCTACTAAGTGTTGGGATTCATCCTTCATTGCTGTTATCGTCTTTGAGGTATTTAATTGATTATCTGCAAATAAAGCCGACACCATGCTAATTCTAATTTAAAGTGGTGCTCTTAATGCTTATACGGGTTATTATGAGGGATCCGTACATCCATTCAGCCACTGAGGGTGAAGATATTGAGATGTGAATGAGTTTGGCAGGTTAATGAATCCAAAAGAAGCCCCTCGTGGCTGAAGTCTGGTGAAAACAGGGGAGGAGATAAGACTGGGCCATCAGGAAGAAACAGATGAATAGAGCCTTAACGGTAGAGCCAAGAATTTTTAAAGCTTATTCTAGGTGTAAGGGGAAGCTGGAGGGAAACACAATCTGATTTATGCTTCCCAAACACCACCTTGGCCGTTTGTGGGGAACACAGGATAGAAGGGGAGCAGTTAGGAGGCTGTCCTAATCCTGAAAGGAGGGGATGGGGTGTTTGACGTCACCACAGTAGGGCGGGTCCCTCATCTTCAAAAGGGTCTGCCAAATCTTTACCTGGAAGCTCTCTGTTTTTAATCGAAAGACTAAAACTTTAGATTAGGCTGGTCAAAGTGGTACAAATTGAGGGCAGGGCTTGGCTGTCGGGGACTCACCATGGCCTGGGCAGCCTTCGCCAGCATGCTTTGGGAGAGAACACTGAATGGGGGAGTTGGAAGAGCCAGCCTCTGGAGATGTCCACACATGGACTCACCTTCAGCTCCCTGAGCCTCAATTTCCTCATCTGTTAAAGGAGACCCAGGATGCATGCATCTCCAGCTTGGGGGTCAATCAAATGAGGAGGTCCTTCTTATCACCAATAATTGGCAGGCATTTACTGTAAAGACAATGGCCTCACGGGCAGCTAACGTAGGCTGCCAGGGTAGGAAGGAAACATCATCCCCACAAAGAAATGCAGAGACACACGAGGTGGAGAGATTGCCTCCTCGGAGGGGGTCAGACTAGGACAGTGGAAGCCAAAACATGCTGCGAGTTCTTTTCCCTTTATACCTTTATGTTTTCTAAGATCCCCACAAAGGAAGCCAACACCATGCCAAATTCTAATTCTAATTTAATCTCCTCATACTTCTATTTGGAGGCTGGGTGGCACCACCGAAAATGAAATAGCTTTTATACTCATCCCACTACTGTTTTAAGAGATTAAAAGACCATCTTCCACAAAGCACATATGACAAGAGTCATGCACTGGATGGAAAAGGAAGTATTTTTAAGTAAAATAATTAAACTTTTAGATGACAATGCAAAATATTCCACAATAATTCCAGTGACTCTTCAGAGAAGGCCACTTCAGTGAATATTGAAGATATTTGTTCTTCAATAGGGAGTGTAATTTTTTTTTTTTTTTTTGTCGGTATTCAGGGTGTATGTTCCATCTCTGGTCCCATCCTTTGGAATCTCACATGGTCCCTTTTGAAATTAGGTATTAGAGAAACAAATAGTTGAACCAAGTCAGGTGGATGGGGTCAACTTTCCAGCCACTGCCCAAGTCAACCCGAACTAGGAAAACTGAATGTATTCACCGAACGAATTTTCGCAGGTGAAGCTAGAATCCTGGCTACATTTCCTATCTCAGGAGAGGTGCTCGAGCAGAGCGGTTAACGGCACAGCCTCTAAAACTAAATTCCCATCTGCGTGACCTTGGACAATGTACTTAACCCTGTGTTTCCTCATGAGTAAAAATGTGGATGTTGGTAGCACCAATCTCAGGAGGTGATTATGAGGGTGCCATGAGCGGACCTCAAGAAAGCACTTAGCACCATGACCCAACAGAGAGTAAATATGCCATAGACGCTGGGTATTATCACCTGACTCCCTCTCAGAAATGTGTATGATATACCTTTCAGTACACAGATACATCCATACTACACTGTGTACTAATCTATCACAGCACCTACTTGTACAAGTTGGTTTGTATGCTTCCCGTCATTACCAAATTGTAAGTGTCTAGATAACAGAAAATGTCTTAACCATCTCCGTACTTCGAGACTCTGGTATTGTCATTGCCTGAGGTATGGCAATTCTTGAAGGAATGAGTGGATTTTCTTTTAAATGTTAATAATTGCCTATGTTCAGATGCACACTGCTAAAATTTAAATTAAAAAAAGAAACCTAGAATCAAACTGATAAAAAAAAAAGGAATGAGAGAAAGAAAGAATAGGAGAAAGAAAAGAGAATGGAAAGAAGAAAAGAAGAAAGAAGAAAAGAAAAGAAGAAGAAAGAAAGAAAGAAAGAAAGAAAGAAAGAAAGAAGAAAGAAAGAAAAGAAAAGAAAAAAGAAAAAGAAAAGAAAGAAAAAAAAGAAAGAAGGGAGGGAAGAAGAGAGGAAGAAAGGAAAAGAAAGAGAAAGGAAGAAAATAGAAAGAAAAAAGCAAACAGACAACAATATCTTGGTCAGGAAATAACAAAGGTACATGTAATATGTAGACCAGTGGAATATTTTTTAAAGTTCTATCGTCAGACACTTTCAGAAAGAGATTGTTTTCCCAGATCAATTATACTTTGAGACCCACAAACCAAATCCAAATAAATAAGTTTATGAATCTTGTTCTTGATGAAATATAAAGTTGAATGTTTGAGGTTGCTTTATGTTATGTTTGCTTGTTCAGAAAGGGGGTATTCTGTGTTCTTTGTGAAAAATGAGTTTATGTGGACAAATGTAATAAAAGGAGATTTATAGCCCTGTTTTCCATACAATTTAAATTAATTTCTTTCTGAAACCCAAACAAAAAGCTAAATGAGTAAAAAACGCGTACTGTTTTATATCCTATATCATCATTTACACACCAAAAAGGAAGAAATTTAAATGTGCATAGATTTTAGGCAGATAAGAATCCGTGTTAATGTGAGTTGAGAGACTTTTTTTTCTTCGTGGCTTCCTACGAATAGTTTGCAGCAATTTTTAATTAAAAACAGTTCTCATAGTAAGAAAATGGAAGGGAAAAAAAAAAGACCTCAGGAAAATAAAATCGGTACAAGGGTCCTGCAATTTGTTTTCTGGGGCCATGTAGAGATCTTGAAAACTAAGAGAGTTTGGAAGTCCTCATTTTTAAAAACGCCCTTTTGGTTTCATTTAACATTTTCAAAATAGCTTTCTTACTACCAACCCCCTCCCCCCTCCTCCCAGCCCCTTCGAAAAACTTGGAAAGTTCTGCCTTTAACACCAAAAATCATTCATATGCCTCAGAGTAACGGCAACATTTTCCTTTCTAAATTTCTAGGAAGAAAAATTTCCAAGTTATCACAAAGCAGTTTTCATTTTTTTTTTTTGTACCTATCCAAAATACCTAATCTCATTTTAACTAGACTCCATCTGAACATCAATGATACTAAGCTATGCCATGAATAAACATGATGTTACAACTTGAAACCCTGTGACCGAAGTATATAAAAATGTAGCCGAAAGAAAAGCCTGAGAACCCCCCCCCTCAGCCCCTCCCACATCCTCCCCGGGGAGCTGGAGACTGTAGCTGAGAAGGGGTGAAAAGCTGCAGATTTAAATTTCAAGGTCTTCAAACATTTTTAACATTCATATTAAAATCCTGTAAAACTAAAAACTGTAATCCTAATAAAAACCTTGTGTGTGCAGCTTCCAGTTGTAATCAGTTTTTTCTTTTGGAGTGGAATGTGCAATATTGATTTAAAAAAAAAAAATCTTAAAACAGAAGAAATGCATAATGGAACTCGCCCTGCCCTGATGTTTGTGGTATTTTATTAAAATGAGCGCACTGCCAACATGGAAAAAAACACACTTGAAAACATCTTCATTAAAATGCAGACATTTTTGGTCATTGAATAAGGAAGCAAGGTATAGGAAAGTCGTCTACCCTGACAAGGATTTTTATAACTTTACTTGATAAAGTTTCTTAAATTCTACAACAATCCAACATTAGTTAAAAACCTTCACCAAAAATGGAGGTCACTGTGATATGTCTCACATTTTCTCTACATTTTCATCTCATAGCACAGACCTCAGGAAATGAAAAAAAAAAAATCATTTTTGTTATTCTTGAAGCTTTTTACAGAACAAGTTCTGTGGTCTTTAGAACATATTTTTATATCCTATCTGACTGTATTCAGTATACAATGTTAAATTATATAATCGTGCAGTTTTGTTCTTCCAAAATACATTTGGGACAACAAGACCATTCAAATCCATGAATTTTGGAAGCCATCAGGTCAATTCATGGTAGCATGCACAACATGAAAATGAAACCCCTGTCCCACTGCCTGGGAATTACAGTGACCAACAGTGACGTAAATCTCCAAGAGTTTCTCCTAATTTCATTTAAAAAGTGAGGGAAACATCCACACTTTTCTTTATGAAATTCCACTGAGATTCTGATGTCACAAATAAATGCTATTTGCCAGAACTACCAACAGCATTTAAAACATGTTTTTGTTGTTTTTGTTTGCTTGGTAATGCATCTATATTCCTTTAAAGAGAGAGGAGGTCCTATCATCTCTTAGACCCTTGGTTTCTCTTGCCACAAAGATTAGGGATCTAAATTACCTCATGACAGGATAAGTGTGGAGATTGTGGGGGTGAGCACTTTTGGGGAGTGGGAACGGAAGCAGGGATGCCCAAAGCAGCTGCAGGCTCCCAAAGGCATCAAAATTGTGTTTCTCAGGAAAGGCACTAATTTCAATGACTTATTTCTCAAACTCTCTCTCCTCTTTCATCTACTGATTCATTGAGAGATGGGCTAGTTAACCAATGTTTATTGAGTACCTACTTTGTCCCAGGAATTCCTTGCTCCAAGGGTTAGCTTTAAGTAAAATTGGCAAGGTTTCTGCCTTCCAAGTTCCCACCCCTGTTACCCTATGATTTCAGTACCATTTGTGATTTTAAACAAAATACCATGAGCAAAGAAATAACGTCTGCTCTTTAATTCACCATACTTTCTCATACCGAAGAAAATCAAACACCGGACTCTTGTAGAATCTGAATTTTTAAATTAAAGAGGTGATAGAGGTAATTCACAGATGAGGAAACAAGATCCATGCCAACTAGTTACTAAATTACAGAAACGAGTTAGAAACAGGATTAATGCCCAATCTAATGCTCTTTAAACTAAAACTACCCAGTTTCTGAAGGGCTTTGATTTGATTTAATTGCAAGAAATGCATAAATCCCCCTGAGAGAATGCCCCAGGGGTGAGAGATGGAAGGAGGTAGGTAAAACACCAGGGTTTTTTACTACTTTCTTTCCTTTCCATACAGAAAGAAGGTCCTAGGAAATTTCTACAAACTTGATTACAATGTATTCATCACGAAGTGATTTGCTCTGATTCATTCCAGCCAAGTCTAACTTCCAAAGCAATGGGAGCCCCTCCTACCCAGATGCATATGTGAATGTGTGCTGTGTTAGAAGTTAATGAAATAATACTATGGGTGAGGAACCAGGAGCCACAGACAGGAAAGGGTGAGTCTCTTCTACAAAATGGTTGGATGCATTGGTTGAATTCGAAAAGTAACTGTTCATCCATCTTTTTGATTTTGTGTGTGAAGGAACTAGTAACTCTTGCTGGTTATTATTGTATTTTATCTCAATCAATCCCTCCCTATGGCTCAGAATGACTTTATCGTAAATAATCATTGTTGGTAAAAGTACAATGCAACTTTTTCACGAAGTTATTTTTTCTAAATATTTTCTTTTCTAATTACAAACCGTGATCAAAATGTAATGTTAATATTTAAATGGCTTAGAAGCAGTTATTTGATTCTCTTTTTTTCATGTGAAATGGGGGAGAAAAATGAATGGCTTTGGGTTCATGACATTATTTACTGCTCGACAAGGAAAAAAGAAGTGTCAGGGCAATTATTTGGATAATTATAAAAATATCTAATTAAGGGGGGACATGTTCAAGGTTAGCTGTAGAACACACCAGAAGAGTTCATATTGCTTTTTTTTTTTTTATATCACAGAGAGATTTTAAAATTTTTTAAAAGATTTGTCATAGCAAGCTTTCCTCTCCAGGTTCTTGAGTTATGAAACAGTTTTTTTTCTGCTCAGAGGAAAACCTTTAAAAGTAACAGCCCATAATCCAAAAGTTAGGAGTACCTGAGTTTAGCTCTCAAAAGAGGTAATAATGTGCCATTTTTAAGAAACATAACCTGAATGAGGAACTTTTCAAAGGTTTTCTCTCAAATGTGTAACAAAAGTGGGGAGGTTGTTGCATCTTGCAGATTTTTGTGAGGCCAGGATAGAGAAGTCTCCCAGATAAACCTCAGCACTGGCCAAGTGACACTTAAGGGGTACACAGGATCACAGACCTCCTAACCAAGGCAAAGGGGAGAAAACTTCTTTCCACACATCTCAAAAACTTTCTAAAATGTAAGTAAAGTGGACGCAAGCAACTATTAAATCCTGTTGTTGTTTTTAAGAATTGAGCCATAACGGCCCTGGTCTCTTTTTTAAGCTGATTGTATTTTAAGACATTTTTTTTTTACCCCAAATTCATATTGCGATTAATGTGTACTTGAACTATAAGACATTTTCTGTCCTCCCAATTCAGAAAGCAGGCTACCGCAACCAATAGTTTATGCAAGAATCTAAGATCCCAACACACAGTTGCAAAGGTCTAAATGAAATGTCCAAACTGTAACCCATACACACAACAACAGACACAACACAAAACTCATTCACTGCCAACAGCTCACCCCTAAGCAAAACAGAGTTTACACTTCTGTGAAGCTACTGTCTTCTAGAAAGAGCAACAGTATCATCAGTGAAATTTAACTTCTATGGTGGTATTATCATATAAAGAACAGAGCAGTGAGAGAGACAATCTAGTTTAAAAAAAAAAAAACATCAGTCCTTGTCCAGCAGTTAGCCAATCAGAAAGCAGGTCACATCTTGTTAGCTGTATTAATACAGTAAACGTCATGAATTCTCCATGGTTCAACTGACAATTCAAGCAAGTGTGTTTTATTTGATCACAAAACCTCAGCTGAGTTCCTTGCCAGAGTTGAGAGGTACCCTTCAATCTAAAACTCTACCAATGCCAGTCCCTAAAAGCTCTTAGCCACCTACCCTCGGGGTATCTGTCCTCCTACAAGGGAGCCCGAATTCCCAGTGATTTCTACTCCCTAAAGTGACTCTGCTGCTCCTATGACAAACTCCTTCTCACAACACTTCCGACACAAAGCCCAACTTCAGGCAAAGGGACAGTCCAGCACCAGGACCCGCCGGCTGAGCCAGCACAGAGAAAAAGTCAACGGGCATTAAATATTTAAATTGCAGGAGGCAGCCTGGAGTTTTGAGTTCACAAAGTTCTCAAAGTCCTGTTCCCTCCGCTCCCAGAGTCGCTGGCCCAGGAGGCTGAGCCTCCCCTTCTCTCAGGCACAAAATCACAAACATGCAACGACTCGAGCTGGCTTGACTGCTGAGCCAGCCCTGTGGCAGGTAGAGCCCAGGAGAGACACTCACGTCTCGGTAGGAGAAAGTCAAGAGCCCCCTCGCCCCAGGCAACTGGTTTCTGAATTTAACACAGAAATCTACTAACGTGCCCCCTCCAGGGCTGGTTCTGAAAACTATTGGGGGGTTACTCCTCTGCCCCCTTCATCTCAATGCTGATGACTTTGAAAAGCGAATGCAGGTCAAAGCAGACTTCCTCTGGGATTTGTTGGGGTTTTTTTTTTTTTGGTTTTTTTTTGGCTAGATGCAAATGATCGCAAAATCCCTTCGAGACACACTAATGGGACTGACTCCCAGCTCGCACACCCCCCGAGTTCCGGGGGGACCACCACTGCTGGGGACCCGGCATGCAAGTCAAGTGCGGGGTTGTCTATTTCAGGATTCCAGCAGAAACTGTCCCCACCTCCAAGAGTTGCTGTGCCTGGAAACCCAGCGTTCAAACTAGTGGCTTCATTCTGGCGCTCATTTCCACATACGTGGTACTATCTAATGGGACACTTCCCACAGAATTCAGCCAGCAGCCCTAGGAAAAGCCCGTGCACAGCTTTTAAACACACACACACACACACACACACACGCGCGCGCGCACACGCACACACACATACACACACACACACCCAAGGTTGAACTACTCACCTCTGTGCGAGACTGCAGTCTCTTGTTCATCTCATAGATTCGGTACTCTGGCTGTACCATGTATGGTGTGTGTCTCCTATAAAATGGGCCGAAAGGAGAAGAATAGAAGGGGTCATGTGGCGTGCTGGACATCTTGCCTGCTTGTCGAAAATCAAGCTAAACAGAGTATCAGTAACGTCCATGCAGAGCACATGGGCTGCGTTCTTCACAGTACAAAGTAGACGCACGCACACGCGCTCACACACAGAGGCAGGCAGGCAGGCAGGCTGCACACACTGGCTGGGAACTGCTCTTGGATCCCTCTATAGCGAGAAGAGAAGGAGAGGGGGAGGCTGGAAGCGGAAGGAGGAGAGGAGGAGGAGGAGGAGGGGGAGAGGGGAGCACAGAGGAGGGAGGAGAGCTGGAGCTCAGATGGGAGGGAGGAGGAGAAGGAAGGATGGAAAAAGGAGAAGAAAAAGGAGAGGAGGAAGAGAAGGAGGGAGAGAGGAGGAGAGGGAGGGGAGGGGAGGGAGAAGGGGAGAGAGACGGGGGGGAGGGAGAGAGAGAGGGAGAGAGAGGAGCTGGATAGCTTTAGGCACCACTGCTTGTTTTTAAAGAAGCAGTTTGTGGAGAGGTCATTTCCTGTCCCCACTGTAGACTAGTTCAAAAATATAATTCTCCTCACAATCTGACAGAGGTCTAAGGTTTGGTTTTCATTTTTTTCCTCCAGCCAGGACCCTTCCCAACCTGATTGCCAAGCTTGTTAGCATAGAGGTGGTTTAACTGGCTGCCTGAGTCACTCACCCCTGACAGCCACCCTGTTGTAATGTATCAGAAACATGATTACTACAAAATAGAGCGACAAGGGCACCGTGGTCCCCCACATGTGAGCTGGTGCTTCACTCACAGGCAGAGATGTCCCTGTGCACCCATCATCCTCTGCAGTTTTGGTCTGACTTGCTGTTGTTCCAAGAGCTTGTCAGTCTTTGCGTTTGAACCCTCCTCACCCCGACTCTTCCCTGTCGTTCCTCTTCTCGGCTCCCTACCCTCTGCCCGCCAGGCTTCCTTCCTTCAAGCAGGTCTAAGGCAGCCTGGATGCCTAGTACTTTCGGCTTCATGGCAATCACTGGGAACGTGGAATGCTTAAGATAGGTCCATAGAGCAACGGTCTTTTCTTCCCAGGATGAAAAAAACAAACTCCAAAGCTGAACTCCCAATAGGATTTAAAAAAAAAAAAAAAAAAAAAGGCAAGGAGAAAACTTCCACAAAAATGACCGTGGAAAATTCAGTTGAGTAGGAAATTGCAGATAATTGAATCGCTCATCTCCAAATAACATCTCCAAGTCTGATGGAGACGGGTCTTGATTTTCAAGACTGGTCAAGTATATAAATCTTTTCCCAATTGTGCTATATGATAACTGGGGAAAAAAAACAGCCATAGGAGGGAAAAGAATCTCTATAGGGAATCAAGTGATCTATAGGACAATCGAATTCTACTGGAACCAATGATAATCAGACATAGCTACCCCTTAAACAAATCCCAGACACAGAGAATGTAGATGTAGTGAGCTCGTACCTACCTGGGTCAATGGTATCAAGGAAAGAAATCAGAGCCCACCAAAAGCATGATGCACACAAGACCTGAATGTAAACGCATGCAAATGAGACATTTCTTCTTTTTAATAAGCAGATTAATTAACTTTCTGCCCCAGCCATGGCTTGGGGTATCTCCAAGTCACTAGCCAACAGGAGATAAGGTATTGCTAATTCTGCGA
Source organism: Pteropus medius (assembly GCF_902729225.1). Taxonomy (NCBI): domain Eukaryota; kingdom Metazoa; phylum Chordata; class Mammalia; order Chiroptera; family Pteropodidae; genus Pteropus; species Pteropus medius. Next base: position 6,455,078 of record NW_024349804.1, on the reverse strand, counting down.
TTTACACTCTTAAGAATACTGGGGCATAGAAATGTCCCCAAATCACTGTCCTCCTCAGTCCTCTTCCATATTTGCGTGACATGTTTTCAGAGTCCACCTCAAACTTCCAGTGACTCCCAACGCGATGATGTCATTTGCCAGGATGAGATTAGGGGAGGCACTGCATTAAGGCTGCTTGCGACGTGTTTGAGAAGACCCCAAGGCAGGCCAGCACGCTTGGTTTCAGGTTTCATTACAAATCCAAAAGCTGACCAAATTTGCTGTAAGGTTTGTCAAAACACACAACCTTCTAAAGACAGGATTTCAAACAAATTTGGCATGATTTACGTTTCGGAATGACAGCCACTACAAAACCTAATGGTTCCTTGTGTTTAAATTTTCAAACCAAAGACCTTCCAAGAGTTTAGTGCCTGCCTGAGTTTGTGTTTACACGGCTATTTCAGTGCAAGTATCAAAGTAACACCTAGCAGGTGTGTGCAGCCCAATATTGATCCAAAAAAAAAAGAAGGAAAAAAACTCAGAAATCCATTTAGGGAGCTCCTGTCTGAATAAGGTTGTCTTGCTCTTTCGGACCAGTCTGAAATATAATTGGAAATATAGCTAGCTACCCGTTAATACCTAAAGACTCCAAATTCAGAAACTTTACAATGTTCGGTCCATGTTGCTCCTCATCCCTCCTTCTTCAAGAGTCTTTAAACTGGTGTCCCTACTCACAGATTCGCAACTCGCTTCTAACTTGTGATAAGTCTTTATCTTAATCAGAACATTAACTGTAGAAAAAAAAATCGATCGAGTTCCGTTTTCCCTTCAATGTTTCTCTGCCAGTAGGAAAAAGTTCAAACTCCTTGGTACGGCACAGGGCTGGTTAAGACCTGCCTTCCCATATTCATTCTCTCTCTCTCTCTCTCTCTCTCTCTCTCTCTCTCTCTGTCTCATTCTGTCTCTCTCTCCATCTCTATCTAACTCCCTCTTTGTCTCTCAAGCAAGCACATCGCACATACAATTAATTAATTAATTAGCTACACTCGATCTTCGTGAAGCTACACTCTCATTTCACGCACGCACACATTTGTACTTTCGTCCCGTTTACCTGCAAACTCCTACTCATCCTTCTATCCAATTAAATTTTCTCCTCCCCTATAAACCTTTTCTCATTACCCACTCATTAATTCATTTATTCCACAGACAGTCCATTTCCAGTGGATGGGGACACAGGCCACGGCACCAGCCCAGAGCACATTTCAACCCTGGTTCCACCACTTACGCAGGTGACACAACCTCTCTTTACTTCCGTCACCCCATGTTTAAAATCAAGGACAAGGATAGTAACGATCCATAAGATTATCGCAAAGAATTAGATGAAATAATACACTAGAATGTGTTAGGACCCCCACATATAAATGCTCAAAAAATGTTAGAATTCTTAATTACCTAACACAGTTGAATCTTAAACAGTTTCGGCATTAGGGGCACAGACCCCGGTCCAGCCAAAAATCTGCAAATAACTTCTGACTCTACTGTAGGCCCTTTGCTTCTGCCAATTCAACCAAATGCTGATGAGAAGTGGTATTTTCACATTCCCAACTGCAGATTCACAACAGCGGGTAGAAAATACTGGTTGGGAATCCACAGATTTGAAACCCACAGAGGTGAAGAGCTGACTGTATTTATTGAAGGAAAAAAAAAAGGCATATAAATGCACCCGTGCTGTTCGAACCAGTGTTGTTTAAGGGTCAAATGTATATACTTAGGTGCAAAGGGACACCAGGAGGTTAAGGCAGACATAGAGACAGACTCCCTGCCTTCTTGCCCCTTGTAATCTAGCGACGGGGGACAGGGTAGAACTAATAAGCCTTTGGGAACATGAATTCAAATCGTAGGCAATAAATTTAAGGAAGAGATGGAAAATCATTTCTCCCTTTGGGTCAACATTGTATCCTCTATATTCTTCTATTAAAGAATTTACTTGGAAACATAGTAATTGCTGCCATTTGCGGAGTGGCAGACACGGTGCTGAGTGGTTTCCACAAATATTCGTCATTAACGTCACAATAAACCCATGGGATTGATTTGATGATTCTTCTCATTTTATAGTTATAGAAACTGAGGCTTCTAGAGGCTAAGAAACTTCTTCAAGGTCATGCAACTAATAAGTGACAGGGACCAGATTCACACCAGTCTGCCTGGGTCTTAAGCCCAGGTTCGGGGCTTCTCTGTTGTCATCAGTGGCTAGCATGGTGCTGAGCCCACAGGAGATTCTCAAGCCACATGTACCCAATTGAATGGGAGAAAAGGCAAGAGGATGAAGGAGCTCTGATCACCAGAATTTTACTTTTTGTCCTGCTTAATTTCAGACATCCATTCTCTCCTTGCTCCCACTGCTACCCACTCCCCCTGAAACCTTGCCTAAATATCCTCACTTTTTTTTTTATTTGTCCAAAATCTTCCAGCAGTTCCTCTCAAAGCTACACTGTCAGCTGTTTCATCCTTTAGGTCAGTCGCTTGGTTTTGCCACTTGTGTGTCTGTCCTATTTCCCTGACTCTTGAAGGACCAGCTATGACTCTTCTTATTATGTCCCCAGATTGGGCCTGAGAAGGGAAGGAAATGAAGTGTTCATTTGAAGCCCACAAATCAACTTCTTTGGGAAACCACAGGGAAATTCGATAAGCAATATTTGAATATCATAAAAGAATGAACAAGCTCCTATCCCCCAAAATTGAGTCATGCTAGGTTACATATAATTTTGTATTTTGAGTATTGAATAAGTGCCAAAATCCCTCACAGGGACATTCAAGATGCCATAAAAGCTAGCCCGACCTTTAAGCGTGGACCTCATTGTACTCTGTCCAGCTTAGGTTTTACTCACAGTGTGTTTATTTTTCCTCGAATTTGAAATACTTGCCAACAGTCTACAAAAATAAAGAATTTCACATAAAATGCAGATTTTCATCTTCTCTTGAAAAACCATCAGCTCTGGCGACCCTTGGCCCCACCCCTGCCTGCTTGGCAGCACGCGCTGGGACCTTACTTAGCGCTTGTCAGTCCACCATGCTTTCCATCGCTCTATGGCCTTCGCCAGCCAACGTCCCTAATTTTTACCGACCGTCCTGATCTCTTTCGGTATCTAAGTCATTGTCCCTTTCCTTGATCTATCCAGTCACACCCTCTCCAGTTTCTTCTCGCGAGCTCCATTAGTTTCAGAAAGCTAATTTTCTTTTCGCTCCCCAGTTCCCCCTCTCGGCCCTTCCCTACCTATTTCTATGCCCTATATTTTTCTTTCTGCCTCTTCACTCAATTAGCATTTAACCAACAGGTATGTGCAAGGTACAGCTGAGATGCAGCCTGGGGATTGAGATAAAGAACCATAAGTCTTGGTCTCTGCTTTCAAGTGACTTACACATATGCAAAAATATGTCTCCTCACAAGTGTATACTGAGCTCTTACTTTGTACTAAGCACTGTGCCAGATGCTGGAAATACAGCCCCAGGAACAAAACAAAAGTAAACACAGAACTCATCTCCAACTCCAGGGTCTTTGCGGTTCTAGAATAATCTTCTAGAGAACAAACTTCGAAGCCTCACTGAGTTAGCTCGAATCTTGAACCCTGCATTTAGCTATGTGTCCTTGGGCACTTACCCTCACTGTGCTTCAGTTTCTCATCTGTAAAATGGAGCTACTAACAATCCTATGGTTCTTATGAGAATGAAATTAATACATGCAAATTGACTAGAACAGTGCTTGGCATTTAGTAAGTACTCATAGCTGTTGCTGTGTATTAGAAGAGGTCAGAGGTAGTATCAGTCTCAGAAACAAATCTGAAGCGAGACTACGAAGTGTGAAGGACGGGCTGGATAGGAAGTAGGCGTTAGCAGTAAAGACAAGGCAGAAAAAACCTAGGGCATAAAACATTGCAGGCATCTTCAAACTTATAAATGCAACGCTAATTTTCAAAGAGTCTTCAAAGAAGAAGGAACGCATTCAAACCAGTTCAATCGAGGAAGGCTTCACAGAGGAGCTGGCATTTGTGTTCACCCTCAAAAGATCTATGAGAAACACAAAGTGGAAAAGTTAAGAAAGGTCAAGCTCAGCAGAGCAAGTGTCATGGAAATGAATATGTTTGACATCCCACGAAGTCAAAACTCTTTGCGAAAGTTAGGGAGATGGTAAAACGATGCCAAAGCCTAATTCTAGAAGGCCTCAAGTACAGTATTAAGGAATTCGTAGTCGACTGCATGGGCACGGGGGAGCCAGAGGATGACAAGGTAAGGTGACTTGTAGATACGCGGGGCATGGATTGGACTCAGATAGACCCAAGAACTGAACTCTGCTTTGGGAAGTGGGCTCCAGGCAGAGGAATCGAGCCCTAGCATACACGCTCGGGAACTTCTCTCTGGAAAGTATGGAACAGAAGACAGAGACTGGCAAGGCTCTCTCGTGGCTCTTGGCTCTCACCCGGAATGAAAACGATGGATGACTTCGTAGAATTCTTAAGGGCCATCGTCTCATCAGTACCGGTTGTCATCATTCAGGCATTTAAAGCACCCAGATGGAGCCAGCTCGCGGGTGAGGTGGGACCAGCATTGCTGACTGTCCCGAAGAGCTTGAAAATCTCCCTTCACCCCACTGTTTCGGAAGCGTCTTGGATTTCCCGCCTCGTGGTGCTCACTGCCATTCTCTCGTGTCGTCTTGACTAAACCAAATCTAATAAGTAATTGTAATGACTAAGGAAGGCCAGAGCCACTGAGAACAGCTCACTTCTCGAGTGCTGACAGTAAAGTCCAACCCCACAGCGTGGCGCATCCGACATTCATGTAATCATTTCACAAGTGCTCACTTATTGCCACCATATGTTTGAACTCCCCGCCGCAGACTCTGTGTGATCTGCCCCTTCCTACACTTCCAGCCACACCTGTGCCTCCTTTTCCTCCCTTGACGCTCCTTCCACTGCATTCCCAGGACACACGAATCTCTTTCCTCTAGATTCTAGAACCTGCCTGTCACGCCCCTGGCATGGCTAGTTCTTCCTCGGCCTTCAGTCTCAGTTCTGGATGTTGCTCCTTCAGAGAGGCTGTCCATGACTACATTGTCTCAATAACCTGTCCATGCTCCATCACTGTCCATCACTGAATTCCGTTTGTTTGGTCTCTAACACTGATCGCTATTTGTAATCACACCTGTATTTGCCGTTTACTTTCATATTGTCTGTGGCCATTATGAGGTTGTAAATGCAGGAGTGCTGATGATTGTTGGTTTTACACACCCATGTCTACTCAGAGTCTAACATGCCGTCCTATGTGGATGCTCAGTATATTTTTATAAAATAAATGGATAAAAACTTATCAGAATGAGTCTGAGGAGCTGACCTAGCAATTTATATTAGCTACTTCTAGGCCAAGCTATCCACATAAGTATAAATGCTATTTTTATTCATTCATTCATTCATTTAGAAAGCATTTATAGGGTACTTACTAAAGTCAGGTACTCTTCTGCTAGGTACTTGGCAAACAAAAATGGGCAAATTTGGTAACTTGAGAGACTCCATTTAAAGGAGACTATTCTCTATGAGGCTCTTTGTCATCACTGAAATTTGCTTTAGTTTCTGTATTTATAAAATGGTGATAATAATGCTAATGTCAGAGTTATTATGGGAATTAAGGAATTCTTTCTGCTCAATAATGATAACTAACTTTATACAGCTGTTACACAATGTCACGCATTGTTCCAAACATTTTACAAATATTAACTCATTTAATCCTTACAATAATCCCATAAAATAAGACTATTTTTGCTCCTATTTTATAGATGAGGAAGCATAGGCACAGAGAGGCTGAGTAACCTGCCCAACGCTGCCCAGGTGTTAATTGTTGGGACAGGAACTGAAACCTCAGTTGATGCTCTTGACCAATGTGCCCACAGCCTCTGTCCATCTCCACACTAAGTCGTGAGCTGCTCGAGAACAAGAACAGGCCCTTTCTAGTATATGGTCACATAGACAAGCAACATATTTTGTCCCGAAGAAAAAAATATATAAAGGAGAAGACACAGTGTATCATTTGGGACTCTTGTTTGCAGGTAAAGGAAAACATACTCCCAATGTCATAAGCAGAAAAGAAAAGAAGAGAATGTATTAGCTTATGCCACTGGAAAAGTCAGAAGTACCTGAACTCAGGTATGGTGGGATCCAGGGCCCCAGTCTAGCTCTGCAGGCTTTCCTCCCCACAGGCAGGCTTTGTCCACGTGGTGACTGAGGGGAAAACTGGCCTTGCATCTGTCCAGCCTTGCCCAACAGAAAAAGAGCTTTCCTCTGTAAGATTTCCAATAAAAATGCCAGCATACAATCTCATTGCCTGGTTTGAACATAAACGCCCACCTCTAAATCAATCACTGTGGCCAAACGAGCATCCAGGCCTGGGTCACATGTCCACCTTTCCAGCGTGGGCCAGAGCTAGTCCTCCTAACGCGAAGGACTTGAGCGAACGGCAAGGTCCTTACCAAAAGGTACAAGTAGTGCGTTGAACTATGTCCCTCCAAAATACAAGTTAAAAGTCTAACCCCCAGCACCTGCGGATGTGGCTTTATTGTAAATAGGGTCTGTGTGGAGGCAGCAAGTTAAAGTGAGGTCTTACTGGATTAGTGTGGGCCTAAATCCAATGGCTGGAGACGTGGGGACACAGACACACATAGAGGGAAGATGGCCGTGAGAAGAGAGATGCAGAAACTGGAATGATGCTGTTACAAGCCAAGAAGCACCAAGGACTGCCAGAAGCCGCCAGAGATGAGAAGAGGCAAGGAAGGATCCTTTGCTAAAGACTTCAGAGGGCGTGCAGCCCTGCTGACACCTTGATCTTGGATTTAGAGACTCCACAACTGTGAGAGAATATATTCCTGGTGGTGTAAGCCACCCGGTTTGTGGTGCTTGGCTGCAGCAGCCTGCGCACTCCAACAGAGATGGGAAATGGGCCTGGTGTGCAAAGCCTTCCAAGGCCGACCATGAAGATGCTGGCTTAGCTCAAAACAACGCGAGCTCGGATGGAGGGCGTGGAAACCCGACGTGTTGTCTCTTCCTATACTAATACGAGTAACATTAATAAAATAATAGTGTCGTTTACTGATTGCCTACTACTTGCAATGCAAATGGAGAGCCGGGTGCTTTACATAAAATTATATCTTTCACAATGCCCTGCTGAGTTAGACATCTTTTTCTCTATGCATGAAGAAGCTACATACACAGAATTGGTCCTCCTTCCTAAATTATGGATAAGATCCCTGAGGGCAGGTTCTACATCTTACTAATCTTATATGACACCCTCCCCCCAGATCTCACACACACACTGCGCCACACCACTGACTGTGCTTGTATCAGAGAAAGTGTGTGACAAATATTTCACAAATGAATAAATGACAGCCTGGGTTAACTAAATCTGCGACTGTTGCACAAATCTCTTTCTAACGTACTAAAATGCTTATGCATGATATCACCTTTGTCTCCGCGTGCTGTTTTATCTGAGCTTACTTTTAAACAACACCTTTAGCCCCCCCCCCCCAACACACACACACACAAGCCTCACTGCCTCTCTCTGGGAGACTTGCAGATTTGCTACTGACGCCAGGGCTCTCTGAAGGCTGGTGGGAAGAGAATGTGGCTGCACAAAGTCTCCCGCCCGCCAAGGACGAACTTCTACAGCTCCACACGGACCTGGACAATCACTCGCTAACAAAGGAGCCTCGATGCCTGTGCCAGCCCGGAATTGACTCCTGAGTCCCTCTATTATTGGGACCGACATCCGAAGTGTGTGTGTTTTCTCTTATAAAAGCCCTACCTTAATCCAAGATCAAACAATTTATTTTAGAAAATAACTGTACAGTATAGTACATTTTCCAGAACCGGCCAGGTTTCCCCCTGTCATTTGCCATCGCCTTTGAAGTATTTAATAGCCCAGGGAACTTGGAGAAACGAGCCTGCTCCCGAAAACAGCACTTACTATTTCTGTTGTTCGCAAGGAACTCGGCATTTACCCGCTGGTTTCATCCGTCTACTTTTTTGCTTTTATCTGCTTTGTTTCCCAAGTGAATTGTCATGACCCGTTTTCTACGCATTGTTTTTAAAAAGGCTGCGGAGGGTTTCCTTATGTGACTGGACCTAAACAGACCTAACCTGTCCCCTAGAGTTAATATTTGTACTATTTCCAGTTTTTCTCTCCTGCAACAATCCTCGAATGAATATGCTAATCGCTTTTTCTGCTTTACTGAGGTATTATTGATAAAACTGTATCTATTTAGGATGTACGATGTGATAATGTAATATACCTGCACGCTGTGAAGTGATGACCACAATCAAGTTAATTAACACATCACTTTGCACTTACCTTGGCGTGTGTGTGGTGATCTCATATACTTTTGAACACCCACACTTATCCACGATGAAAATTTAAAGGTAAAATGATTTTAAGGCAAAGGGATTGTACTTTGTACCCCTTTGGTCACATGTTACTGAATGGCCCTATACGTGGATGAGATGAAGATGGCCCCACCAGCAGCTCTTAATTTGGACTTAGTTTTTATGCGGGTAAGCATGATCCATACTTGCGAAGGAAATTCACACAGCACTTCAAAGGATGAGGAAAAACGTGACACGGACCTGGTTTCCTCCACCGTCTACACTGTGGAGAAGGACCCTGTGAGCATGTGTGTCGCTCCCCCTCCCCCGCCCCAGCTGCCACCCTCCACCAGGAGCTGGTGCAAGGCGCCCACTTTATAGCCCTGTGGGTGATAAATCCCTTTTCTAATTATTCACAATGGTAGAAAAAAAGAAAAAAAAAGAACAGGGCAATGAAGATCTGGCATTCATCCTTCAGGTCCGGATGTAAAAATCACTTCTGTAGGGGGCCCAGTTTATATTTCAACTTTTTCTTTGACTCATTAACTAAACTAAGAGTCCGAGAGCCCTTTGCATAGAAACATGGTATCTTGTACTTAGCACATCATGACAAACCAAATTTGGATGCATTTATTGATGTGTAACGAACATTCCAAAACACACAACACGCTGTGAGATGATCAGTTGCAATCTAATTTCAAAGTGAATCAATATTTTATATACACAATGACTCGTACGCTCAGTTCAATTGAACAAATATTTGTTGGCATCACAACGCATCAGGTACTAGGCAAGAGTTGGGGACTGTGATGGCTAATTTTACGTGTCGACTTAATTGAACCACCTGGTGCCCAGATCGTTGGTGAAATATTCTGGATGTGTCTGTGAAGGTGTTTCCGGATGAGATTAACACCGGCATGGGTCGATCCAGTAAGCAGATCGCTCCCCTCAATGTGGGCGGGCTTCATCCAATCAGCTAAAGTCCTGAAAAGATAAAATGCTCACCCTCTCTCAAGGAAAGCAGAATTTTTCCTGCCTTTGAATCGGAACTGGCTTCTTCTAGGTCCCGAGCCTGCCAGCCACCAGACTGGAACTACGCCGTCCGCTACCCTGGGTCTCCGGCTGGCCGACTCACCCTGCAGATGTTGGGACTTGTCAGTCCTGCGATCAGGTGAGCCAATGCCTTGTAACGGATCTCTTTAGATAAAGATCGACATATAGACATCCATCCCGCTGGGCCTGTTTCTCTGGAGAACCCTGACTGATACAGATGTTGCTGTTGAGAGCGGTTCTAGAGGAACAGTTTTGTTTTTGTTTTTGTTTTTGTGTTTCTTGAGGAACAGTTTTATGGTTGAGTTTTCTGAATTGGTCTTGTGGTTCCTGGGATTGGCTCTCTAACCTGACTAGATTGAAAGATGCCAATGACTCTAGTTTTAGTGGTAAAGAGACTACCGATAGTTCGAGGAATGACCTGGCAATATACACAAAATATCACCATTGTATACTATTAATTGCTCACTTATAAGAAGCAGAGATCCAGGTGACTGTGCATACATCACTTTTAAACATTTTTGTCAAAGTATCAAATATAATGAGATTAGTCACTCCTGATGTCACTGAAAAAAGTGGAGAAAGAAAAAGGTGAAGTCAGGGATTTAGCTTTTTAACTCTAGCACCTGATCGATGACCCAGAAGCTTCTATGTGCTTCTGAAGGAAAGGCTTATCTGCTATAGCCAAAGGGCTGAGATCGCTGAGACCAAACCCAGAAAGTCCCCCTGTGCCTGGCTGGGTTGCCAGCGGAGATGCACTTGCAGCCTTGCTATTAAGGGGAGGATGCTGACTGGGAAGGAATGGGACCCAGAGAGCTGTGATGGGAACATGTGGGAAGACCCCGATGATGCTGAGACACGGAGCCCCTGAATTCCCATGAGCTTCTTTACCAGCGAACGAGGTCTGCCTCTCCACCCCTGTCTGCGGGAAATAACCCCGCCCTGTCCGAGGAAACAGTCAGGGCCTCCCCCGGGTTGGTCGTTGTGCAAGACAATACGGATTCTCCTAGAATACTCCCCATCACCCCTCCTCCTAGACCTAGAACTAGACTCACGTTCCAGCAGGTCCTGAAAGGTGGAGTACGAAATGACCTACGAGGACAGGCACCAAACCAATGAAGAATTAGTTGAGTTTTCTAACTTCTACAGACACAGCTCGAGGGTTCAAGAGGGGCTCCCACAGTTTGGTTGGTTGGTTGGCTGAAACACTGACGTGGGAAAGGTGGTCCACAGCGAGGGAGTTAGAAATGCAGGACCTCCCTTGGTTTAATGTAAATGGAGGGATCTAAAGGATCAGAGAGACTGGAATGTTTGAAGATTTGTCATTTAATGCCCACTCACCCGCACTGGGAGGGTCCAGAAGACAGACTCTCACAATGCCCGTGAGAAATAAACTTGAGAGCGGAGCACCGGCGACTTTGAAAAGCTCTGTGACCAGCGTTCTCTATAAGTCACATCTGACAATCGGGAAACATACATGCAATGGGGGTGATTGGATCCCAGGCTGGCGGGGGCCACACGGAGTCCCCGCGATTGCCCAAGACAAGGTAGATGTGGACACCCTAGGCAACGGCAGAGTCAAATCGGCAGTCGGAACAGGGTGGACGCCTTCTTGGTGATTTATGACTCAATTCAATGACCCAGGCCTTCCTCCAATGCCTGCTATGGTTAGAGCAAAGCACTGAGTGTTGAGAGTAACACAAAATGAATGTCCTCAAGGAGCTTGTGAGATAGTCTGTGTGCCTGCAATGAGGCTCACGGTGAGAGCCGCTCAGCAGGCAGGATGAAAGTGGAGAGTTCTGGGCGTCCAGACCCATCCAATCCCCGGGAACCAGGAAGTCTTCCCATCACAGTAAACGGGACTCTGTGGGTCATGTGACATAGCGATCATCATACTGTACTCTTTTATTCACGAGTTTCTTCTACTAAAATGCCAGCTTCCTTTCCTGAGAGTTACACACGCACTAGTCAAGAGTAGCAAAAGGAATCAAGTGAGATATCACCTGAAAATGTAGATTATAAAATTTAAATATCCCATACACATAGCATCTATTTTGTGTATCATATTTAAGTAGAAACAAAGGAGCAATTTTTTTAAGTTGTGAAGCAGTTTTCCAATTATAACTGTAATAATGATTATTAGAGAAAATTTTTTAATAAAAAATTAGAAGGAAATAAAGAGGAAATTGAAAACTAGTAATTCTACCACTCAGGAAAATAACCACTAACATTTTGATATATTTCTTTCAAGAAATTGTTTAAGCATACATGGATGATTTTTAAATATGACTGTGGTAACATTATATATAAAATTTTATATCTTTTCATTTTATATTTTATACATTTTATATATTTTCTGATATCATTTATATTAAAAACAATTTTAAATAACTGCATAATATTCTAGTTTATGGGGATACCATGATATATTTAACCACTATGTTATTGTTATATTTTTAGGAAATTTCCAATTTTGTGCTCTTTGGAAAAATACTGTAATGAATATTCATTGCAAATCTTCGGTACTATCTCGTAATAGTACCTTTAGAGATACATTAGGTCAAGTCCCCTGAGGTGTAGGCACAAGACAGGATTAGAAATACGAGCAATTTATTGGGAGAAGTGCCTGGGGTGGGGAGAATGGAGAGAGGAGCTGGGGAGTCTAGAAGGGGGCTGTGCCATCAAAGGCCCAGCGAGGTCAATCCCTACGCCCCCTACCCTACCAACACACCCCCGCCCGCCCACCTCAGCCCTGCACAGGGAGGAAGTTTGGGAAGTTTGGCCCAAGTGCAGTTCTCAGTAAATTCCAGAAGTCCTAATGGGAGCACTCAAGCCAAAGTCGCCCACCCCAGGAGTCGTGCATCTCCTTGCAGGAGCATCCTGCCTGTGTCTCTGCCGCGTTCAGCCATTGTCTGCAGCAGCCCGCGGCAAGAGCCGCCTCAGCTGGATGGCAGCTGGGGCTGTCAGCCCATTTTGCTCCTGGCATTCAGAGATCTGAGAGGCTCGTTTTCATGACCACCATGGGAGGGATTCCCATCAACGGGATTCTAAGTTCTAGAAGCAGAACCAATTTTGAGGTTTTCGAATAATATTAAAAATTCCTTTCCTATTTGATACACATTCTAACAATTGTGAATATATTTTTTTTAATTAAAAAAATGCCTCACAATCTCTCTGATCAGGGACCATCTCAGCTGGGTTCCTTCTCAGCTGGGTTCTTGATCTCTCTTAAAAAACCTTTACACTCATGTTCTGATCATTCTCTCCGCTTCTGGGCACCTCGTCTAATCACCTTATTCTGTACTCCGCTGCCACAAAAATTTTACTGAAGCTCAATTCTGACCTGCCACATCTCCAAAATCTTCCAAGGGTCAAAGAAATATAAACTTAATATACATTGGTTTTTCTAGGGATGTGTATTATGTATGTAGCTAATTATATATGAATACTAATTGTTCATATATACTATAAATGTATTTTTAAAAATATTATGTTTGACATTTTAAAAAACTTTTCAGATTGGGCAGAGACTAACTAAGGTTTAGTGGTAACAAAGGGCCCAGACCGGATGTGCCTTTGATATGCAAACTAACCGATCCGGAGCCCAGCCTCCTCTACCTGGCCCCGCTCCCCAGGAAGCAATTCCCCTGTCTGCACACCGCATAGCTTGGAGCCCCCCAGAATAGTCACACGAGCCAGCCTCAAACCGTTTGCCCTGCCCTGCCTGTCTTCTCCCCGGAAACCCCAGTGAAAGCCATGGCCCTAGCCCCGCCTCCTCCTGTCTCCTCCTCTCGACCACCTTGGCGTCCTCCCATGTGGCCCCGCGTGGCCCCGCCTCCTGGCTCCAGGACCTGGGAGTATGACAAACCTTGTTTTCTGAGCCTCTCCTTTCTCCTCTTGTGAGCGCATCTGACTGACCATCTTATAAAAGAATACAAAACAAGTTGCCATAACAAAATATCACAAAATTGGATAGCTTACAAGAGCAGAAACTTATGTTTTCCCAGTTCTGGAGGCGAGCCGTCTAAAATCAAGATGTAGACGGGGTTGGCATCTTCTCGGGGCTCTGAAGAACTGTTCCCTGCCTTCCTCCCAGGTTTGTAGCCCCGTGTACTCCTCGGCTTGTAAATGCATCTCTCCCACCTCTGTTTCCACATGGCATCCTCCCTGCGTGTCTTTGTGGTCAGTTGGCTGTTCTTCTTATAAGAACGCCAGTCATACTGGGTTAGAGGCCTATCCTACTCCAGTATATCCTCATCTTAATATAAGTAATTACATCTGCAATGATACTATTTCCAAAGTCACATTCTAAGGTACCGGGGGTTAGAACTTCATCTTACCTTTTTTTCTTGGAAGAACATAATTCAATTTATATTATTGAGATACTATAGAAACTTCTCCCAGTGAACAGTCAGATAAAAGAGACAATAACATAGGTTTTAAGTAAAGCTAAACGTATTCCATTTAAAGGGATACTTATTCTAAGATTATATCTTCCCTATCCTTTTAGCATTGAAATGTTCTTTGTTTTAATAAATGATAGTGACAGTAAATAATATAGGATTTTTTTAAAGAAAAAAATGAACAGCTGGCAACTTTTGGAAACATTTTTAAAATTTTACTTCTTCAAGAAAATGTGTTCCAAAATCATTTGACTATACATTCTAATTAGGAAATCAAATTGAATAAGTGTCTTAAAAAATGTGTTTTATTTGTTTATTTATAACTTATACCTGAACATTATTCCCAAAATAGGAGTTTTAAAAGATTAAAGATGAGACAACATTTTATTTATTTTGTAATGATATAATTTTGGAAAAATTTTACTAAAATTATTATAGATAAATATTTAGTGATAACAATGGGTTTGATCATCTTTATTATTTTTGTGAATCATAGTTGAACACAGGGATACAGTAGTGAAAACTAGATTCTAAGTTTAATTTATTTCTTTACTTGATGATCATAGTTGTCAGGACTGAAAAATTACCTTGGAAAAGCACACATTATGCAATGTGTACTTAGGAAGATGTTTATGGTTATTGATATTGAATATATAAATTTATATTTTAAATACCCTTCTCAGTAATGTCCAATTTGAAATTTTACAGATCAGCAGTTTTATTATTTTTAAACCTGATGTATCTTGATTTATAGATTCAACGAAGGCAACAGTATAAATCCAATTAAATGTTAGTAAAGCTAAACATTTTTCTTATTTTGTGATAAAATTAAGAAATCATCATTAGGCAAATACCACAGCAATTATTGTTGCAGGAGAGGGCCAGTGGTGGATGCTAAACTTTGTGGGCAAAGGTTGGATGAGAATGGGTGATGTGCATAGTTTTAAATCTCTCCCCATCATAAATGTTTTAATTGTTGAAGAGAAAACAGTAACTTTACTATTGGAAGATAGTGAGCCTGGAAGATGCCATCTTAACCAAGTCATCAAAATTTGCATTACCAGGAATAAAACACACTGACATCATGTACCAACTGATATAATGATGCACTTAGAAGGGCACATCACTTCTGTGAAGATTTTGCAAAAAATCCATGACCTCAGTCAAATCATGAGAAAGCATCAGACAAACCCCAGCTGAATCGCATTCTACTAAATACGTGGCCACTAGTCTTCAAAGATGAAAAACAAAGACTGAGGAACGATTATAGATTGGACGAGACAAAGGCAACATAACAATTAAATCGACATGAGATCCTAAATTGGCTTCAGTGCCAGAAAAAGGATGTTAGCAAGAAAAAT
Organism: Pteropus medius; assembly: GCF_902729225.1. Lineage (NCBI taxonomy): Eukaryota > Metazoa > Chordata > Mammalia > Chiroptera > Pteropodidae > Pteropus > Pteropus medius. The sequence continues at coordinate 6,439,886 of NW_024349804.1, read as the reverse complement.
GGCAAAATTCAAATCAGGTCCGTAGATTAGTTGACGGTACTGTATCAGTGTGAATTTCCTGGTGTGGAGCGTCGCAATGTGATTATGTAAAAATTAACATCAGGCGAAGCTGGGCGAGGCTTTATGAGCATTCTCTGTACTATTTTTGCAACTTTTCTAGACGTCTAAATTTTTTTTCAAATAAAAAAATTTTAAATATTCTAATAGAATGTGTAATATTATCTTCCTATGCCTGGCGATCGTCTAGCCCAGTCCAGGTTAGAGGCCGTGATCTGCAGAGTCCTCAAACTACACCGTTTGCTCCAAACTGTGCTTCCCCGTGGCCACGCTTTTGCTATTCTCACCATCAGGAACCCACTCTGCAGTTGTCTGAGGGCCTCCTCTGCGTAAAGGCAGCTGGCGTCTGCAATTGTTGCGCGGCATCATTGCCAGTCTGCCTCTCACTATAGGCTGCAGAGCATCCCTCTAAAATGCTCTCTGAGATGCGTGATGATTCCAATTGACGCTGTCGAAACCCAGAGAGGGAAGACAGATACTATATTCTTACACGCCTTTTACAGTAGAAGAAAAACTCCAATATGTCAGGTAATTTGCGTACTTTGAGTAAGTGGCCTCAAGCATATCTGCCTTCTCTTTAGCCACATTGTTAGATTTATTAGATACAAAATCATCTTTCTTTGATGAATTCATCATGTTGCTCAAGCTGAGCGGTCTCAATCTCAATGCTGAAGTCCACGGAGAAGACTGGGCTGAATGTGCTCTCACCCAAGGGTGTTCTCTGTAAGTAGTTCATTCTGATGGTTAATTTTATGAGTCAGTTTGAATGGGTCATGAGATACCCAAATATTTAATCAAAAACATAAAAAATAGGTGTTTCTGCGAGAATGTTTTCGGATGAGATTAATGTTTAAATTGGTGGACTCTGAGTAAAGCAGATTGCCCTTCGTAATGTTGGTAGGCCTCATCTGATCAGTTGAAGGCCTGAGTAGAATGAAGGCTAGCCTCTGCCAAATAAGAGAATTCTTCAACAGGCTGCCTTTGAGCTTCGTCTGAAACATCAACATTTTTTCCTTGACATAGATACAAATAAATGTATTAGGATTCTCCAGAGAAATGGAACTAATGGGATATCTACATCTTCTACATCTATATCTATATCTTTATCACCTATATCTATATCTATATCTCTCTTATCGGTTCTGTTTCTCTGGAGAACTTTGACTGATATAGTCATCCTATGTACTCCTAATATAAGTAGATTATCTTGTCATTTCTCTTGCTCTCAATAGTCATTTGGGGGAGAGGCCAAAGGGCAGAATAGTTGGAGTATTTTCATGTCTGATTAAAATTTTCTCACAATACTCTCGATTAACTTTGAAGTTTCTACTTGAAAATGTAAAATATATTTCAGCATGCAGGGAAATGGCTGGAATATTCACTAAGATACTTTAAATACAAACTCCTTTGGTCTTTCACAAATATATGGGCTATATGGATACTCATTGATAACCATGTCTAACAGAAAAATACTTATTTCTTTGCGTTATTTAAAATAAAAAAAAAAAAAACGCTTTTTGTTTGTCGTGTATTTTTTCAGTTCCAGGATATGTATGGGTTGCCACCTCTCTCCCAGGCATGGATAATTTTAGTTTTGCCTTTGGAGTATTTATTACAGTAAACTATTTCCTAAGACAAGTTAAAAATTTCAGCATCCCTTTTAGTCACTGTGTAAATGACAACCGTGTTGTCTCAGTATTCCACAGTGTGTCAAGCTTCAGTAGTCACCGTGGTCAGTGACCCAGATCTTAGATCACATGCCCTAGAGGGGAATATATTTTTCTGAGCCTAAAATGTTGAACACACTTCTCTTTTGCTGTTAAGGTCTTCACACCCGCTCCTTTGTTTCAACTTCTGCTATGTTAAAATCTAAGACATAATCCCAATTATTTGGCTATACGTGAATTTTGATGCACCGGTTTCGGTAGTTTTAAAAATAAGCGCTTGTCATCTACGGGAACCTAATCTGACTACAAATTTTTCTTTCCAATGTGTTTCAGCCATACATTTTTGCTATGTATAGGATTCTGCTCAAAGTAACAGTAAAATTGAATAATTACCCAAGATCCAGATTGTAGGGTTTGGGGAGGCGATGGTAGTAGTGGCCTGTGGGTTCCTGCTTTAAAGTGAGATGATGATTCAAGAGGGATGATGGTTGGTGTGGTCATGTAGTAAACAAGAAGCAACCTACCCGCTCCCATATTTGGAATATGATTGCCTATTAGGGATTAAATTATGAAAACCAACAAACATAATCCAACACATTAGTTGAGTATATATAAGGAAAGACTCTGGCAATCAAGAAGGGGTATTACCATAGGGCGACAGCTCCCATTTGACAGTGTTTGCCTTGTGTTGGTGCTGGGTCAAGCACTGCATGGGTTACCTCCTTTAGTTCTACAATGATCTCAGGAAGTGGACCCTGTTATCCCATTAGTCGATTTCAGGGAGGAGAGATGTAAGATTCAGATAGGTTATCACTTGCCCAAGATCGTCAAATTAGTGGGTGACCAAGCCACCATTTCAACTCACTTACTTGTGTTATTCCAACACCTGCTCTCTTAAGCAATATGCTAAGTGCCATCTGCACAAAGAGAGTCACTAAGGCAAACACTGGCTGTGCCCATTGAAGAACTGCCGGCGGAGAAGGCCCCTCTCCCCACCCCTGTTGACCTGGCGGCTATCTCAACAATGAAATTCAGAGCCTAATAGCGCTGAACGCTTTCACATTTCTTCATTCACCTCTATTTTAGTTATGCTCTGCTCGCCAAGCATGCAGCTGGCCAAGATTTGACTTCCGGTGTTGTACCAGGAAAAGCTGTACCAGGCCATGCATGCCTATCAGATGGGTTTGCTGTCATAACCTGGAACCTGGCGATCCCGGCTTATAGATGTCGGTCTCTCTGGACGTGGCTGAACTAGGTCAGCCTCTCTCATCTTAATTGCCTTGGGAGCACTGATAAAACTCCCAAATCCCAAACTTGCTGGGCTACGGGCCAGACCTCCTGGAAAAGTCGCCAGAGTCCCTGCTACACCGCAAGGTCTGCATGGCCACCCAGAAGCCAGCCAGCAGGTGAGTCCTGAGGACACGTCTTTCTTCAATTGCTACTAGACATAATCTCAGAAATTTATCTATAAAACTCCCTTTAAGACCTACTTTTTAAAATTAAACAGAGTTTCTGGCCTCTTAACCAGACAGTCTGCTTGCCTCTGGATATTTCCTTTCCTTTAAACAGGTCCTCATTGAAGGTAATTGCCACGGGTAAGGATGTGAACTGGAGAGCTGGTGATTTGACTGCCCCGCCTCCCTCTGTCTCCCTCTAGTGGCAGCTTCAGGGATAGCAGACACACAAATGTAAATTGTAAATCATACCACATGGTACCTTTGTTTAAAATCTTCCAGTGTCTCCTCATCACTTAGAAAGAAAAACTCAACTATTTGGCAGGCTCTATGAAGTCAAGACTATCTGTATCCTGCTTACGTCATTGACTGCTTCCATCTCTTTCCTCCTCTCAATACTTCCGCCTTCATTCTGACTTCGAATATGCCAAATGAACACAGCCCTTAGAATCTTTGTGCTGGCTTTTTACTCTCTGGAGTTCTCCTCCTCCAAGACTCTTTAAGCCTAGCTTCCACTCATCATTCATGTCTCAGCTTAAACACCGCGTCTTCGGAGGAGTCTTCCTGAACCACCCAATCTACAGAAACCCTCTTTTTTCAACACATTATTTCTTTATGGTTCTCAGCACCACCTGACATTTTCTTGTTTATTTCTTTTGCAACTTAAATGGAAGCTCCGTGCAAGAATAGTGTTTGTTTTGTTCGGCTCTGTACTCCTAGTGTTTAAATTAGCACCTAGCACAGAGGAGGGAGGGGCTCGCTATGCATTTATTAATGGATTGATTCTGCCATTCTCTCATCCTACACCCACGGCAGATAGAATTAATCAATTGTGGTGCTCTTCCCACTCTATATTACAACATGGAGAGGACGATTTGCTAGAGATCCTGAGTTCAGCCCATAGCAAAAATAAACCTCAAAGTAAAGAGCTACATGTAAAGAAACACAGAGATGATACTTAAAGGAAAATATTCTTATAATATTGCAATAGGGAAAAAAATCTCAATGGAAAAAATGTTCTAAAACTAAGCATGAGACCCAGGAACCGATACAGAAAAGACTGACAAATCTGGCAATAAAAAGGCTAAATGTTTGTACGACGCAGTAACCCAAGTTACAAGGTAAGTGAAGCATTCGGTGAACACATTCACAAAATGAATAATGAAGGATTAATAACCTGAGTTTTTTAATTTTTTTTAGAAATCAACAAGAAAAAGCAAACAATGCTGTACAAAACGGACATTAGATATCCACAAACGATTCACACGGTACAGATGGCCAATGAGAATGTGGAAAGGCATTCAATCTCTCTTACATTCAAGAAAATGAAAACCAATGTAGATTTTTTTTTTTCTATTAGATTAGTGAAACTAAAAAGATCCAAAGTTTTCATGGATGTGGAGAAATGGCCGTCATTATCATGGGGCAGAGTGTAATGAGTTCTGTCCTTTTGGAAGGCGGTTTGTCAGTCTCTGCCAAAATTTATACTACTTGTGTGCAATGATTTCACTTTTAGGTATTTAAAAACAGTTGACATTTCTTTGATACAAATGAGATGAAGTACTTCTCATGTTAATTGCTCATCTCTATATTTTTCTATTCTGAACTTGCCTGTTTGTGTCCCTTGCCTGCTTTCCTGCCATTAGCTTGTTTGCCAGCAAGATTTGGCAATGCAGAGAAGCACGTGAGGGCACAAAAATTGACTTCATCATACAAGGGCTGTTAAACTCCTTTATCATTTCACTTTCCATAGTGGAGCCAGTTGTTCTGAAACAATACTATAATTATAATTGTTTCTCAGCAAGAACCCCACCCCCAGAAACGTATCTCCCTCATAACTTGCTAAAAGGATGTGATCATTGCATTTATATATCTTTAAATGTATTTTATTATGCATTCTTTAATTCAGTTAGCAAACATTTATCGACTACCTGCATTTGCCAGGTACTGCTTTAGCCATCCTTCCTCAACCTTTTGCTCTTACTTATAAAATATGTACAACCCCTTAAGAAGCAATGGCAGAGGAGTCAAGGCCAGCCATCAAGGTCCACGGAAAAGATCCCCAAGTTTGCAGCCACGTCCGAGCCAGAAGGAAATTCTGTTTCTAAAGTTTTAAAAGCCCAAATCTCAAAAATTTTAAATTTTTCCATGTATTGTTAAGTTAAAAAAACAAAAGTTAACAAAATGCTGTGTATAATGTTTCCACTTTTGCTAAAAAAGTATACATATACTTTCATGCATATTTATGTACTCATATTTATATGAAAAGTTCTGAAAGTATGTACTCAGAACTTATTTTCTTAAATGGTAGACTTTCAGGATATTTTTATTCCCTTTTTCTTCTTTTTTCTTCCTAAATTTTCCACTACTAATATATACTACCCCAATTATCTTAGAAATGACAAACAGTAAAATGCAGACTAGTTAAGTAACTTGCAGTTAATAGTTAAATACATAAATGCAATAGTTAAAAGTGGGCTTTATGGAAGGCGGTTTGTCAGTTTAGTTTCTTTTCAATATTTTTCTGTCACTTCCTGAAGTTATGAATTAGAAAGTTAGTTTTTAAAAGTCACTTAGCTACTTTAAGCTTTAGTTTTTTCACCTGAAAATAGAGAGAATAAGTCATTACTATCCCCACAGGTTCCAGGTTTGAATTAAATGATTACAAGTAAGAAAAGCCCTTAGTACGGAGCTTTATGCTTAGCAAATAATCTCAATGTTAGTTTATTATTTTTTCTTCCCTTCTTATGTGGGCAAAAGTTAAAGTCAATTAAACATCAGGGAGTCTGTAAAAGCCGTTACTGTACACCCAGGAGGTGTCAGAATAATCCTGGTTCCACATATCTCATACTATTGCCAGACGATGTGATTTCAGGTACATGATTTTCATCGGGCTCATGTTCCTTTGGTCATCTTTTCATAATGTCTAAGAGTTTTGAGCACTTACTACGTGCTATCCAATCTTCCCAAATGAGAAAAATCGCTTTGAGCGTCTGACAGGTGGCTGTCTACAGCTTCAAGCCTCATTCACAGCCAAGGCCTCTTGCACAGTTAACTGAGATGTTACCTGCCTTCCTGAATGGATAGGCAACTTTAGCAAATTGGAATACTGAAAGTGCTTCTCAATCCCAGTGATTTTAAGGATTAAATATTTTAAAAAATAAGGAAAAGTCCTAAATTCACCTTATAAAGCAAATATAGCATTAATGCTAAAAGTTAATAAAATTACACTAAAAAAGAAAACTAGAGATGATTCACACTAATAAATATTTATGCAAAAATCTTCAGTAAAATATTAGCAAATAGCCCATTTAATAATATACATTAAAACCATGTGTTCATTTTTCGAGGAATGCAAAAGCGGTTCAATATTAGGAGTTGTCATTACATAATTCATCATATTAATAGACCTAAAGAGAAAAATCATATGATTATTTCCAGAGATGCAGAAAAGGCATTTGCTAATTTCCATTTATAGATTTTATACACTTATGTAAAAAAGAAAACAAAGTAAGAATTGATGGATATTTCCTTGATATGTATAAAAATTACATATATAACCTCAATAACCAAGCCAGAGATTTTCCCGCTAAAATTAGGAATAAGAAGAGTGATGTCCATCGTCTCTACACAAAGATGCTCATGCAATCCATTGTTATATAACATCCGCAATGACTAACATGTTACATAGCAATGGAGTTCACATTTCTTATTCCTGACTTTAGTGGAAAAGGCTCTGGCTTTATTGTCAAGGTTATATATGCAATTTTTCTATTAATAGAATAAATTAGAATATTAATTAACATAATTACTGTAATAAAATTTATATAATTAATATATGTTAATATATTAAAGAAAACTCCTACAAGACCCTGAAGGGGACAAAGAGAGTCATTCCGTGTTCCTGGATAGAATGACTCAACGGCATATAGATGCCAGTTTTCCCTAAGTTAACTTACAAAGGTAATGCAAACCCAATAAAAATACCGCCAGATGTTTTTTTCCTCAAGCTAGACAAGTGAATTACAAAATTCATTTGGAAGTAGATTTTACAAGCAAGAATAACCAGAAAAAAAAAAATCTGGAAAAGAGGAAATAGGAGGAAAGCTAGCCCTATCAGATATTAAAATGTACTGCCAAATGTTTTTTAAGTATAAAGTGTGGTATTGTTGTGTGAACACACAAGCAAATCAAAGAGTACAACAGCAAATTTAGTGTATGATCAAGGTGTCTTCTCAAATAAGTGGGGAAATGTTCAACTTTTTGATCAGTAATATTGGGATAACTGGACGCTCATATGAAAAAAGTGAAATGTATTTGTTTCTTACACCAGATACCAAGATAAATTCCAAGTGGATAAGAGATTTAAGTGTGAAAAATTAAGACACAAGTACTAGATTAAAGTATGAGTGAATTCCATATAACTTAGTCTTAAAAAAATGTTTCCTATTACTCAAAATCCGAAAAAACTATAAGAAAAAATAAACTATGAAAAGAAAAAAAAACTTTCACATAGAAAAAGATACCCTAAGCAAAGAGAAAAAAGGCAAACCAGATAAAATAATACCATCTGATATGATAATAAATTGTGTCAGTAAATATCCCTAACATATTCAAAGCACCCCCAAAAATTCTTAATACCTATAACTATATAGAAAATATAGAATTTTCTATAACTATATAGAAAATAGAGAATAAATAAGCAGTCCACAGAAAAATAAAATTAAATGACTCAATCATATGAATATTTGCTCACTTTTACTCATAATGAAAAAAATCTGCTTTGGATAGAGATGTCATTTCTCCTCTATTAGGTGGCAAACCCAAACTGCCTTATTGGGTTGGCAAAAATCCTGCAGGAGAGGTTTTTTTCAAAAACAAGTAGGCACCTTCATATAAGGCTGATGGCAATGCAAAATGGTAGAATGCTAATAGAAGAGACTTTGGCAATTTCTAACAAAATTGTATGTGAATTTAAACTTTGATTTAACAAATCATACTTCTAGGAATGTATTCCAAAGATACATTGCCAAAATAAAGAAAGGAAGGAAAGACAAGACGATGATCTTAAGGTTATTTATTACAGGATTAATTATAATAGCAAGGAAATGACCCAAGTGTCCATCAATAATCAAATCAAATAAATGCTGGTACAGTCATGCAATGCAGTAACATGCAGTTTTATAGAAAAATAAGGAATATCTCTATCTGTATCCTACCACAGAGTGATGCCCAGGCTATATATTATGAATAAATCAAGGTAAGAAAAATGTGAATAGTATGCTATTTTTAAGCAAAGGGAGGATGGATAGATGTATATGTCAGCTTATATTAATAAAAAGCAAATGACAGAAGGATAAACCATGAAATTAAAAGAAAATGGATACCTATAGAGGATCGGTCATTGATTTGGCTTTGTGTCATAGATTTGACTTTCAAATTGTGCAAATGCTTTGCATAATTTAAAATAAAATTTAAAAATTTTAAATCGATTACCTATACTGGAAAATAAAATGAAACAGATGAACCTCACTGTGTGTGCAGTGTGTGTGAAATCCACAAGAGGAAAAGAATTCAAGAGATTGTAAAACAGCAATTTGACATTTTATCTCTCGTGGGGTGTATCCTCAGGACAAAAAGAACTGTCCCTGCCACCCCCTCCTCAAATACAAAACTTTAAAAAGTAATCTTATTGTTTATAGCAATGTTATTTTGAGACTGTTGTGTTTCCACTGAGAAATAATACAATTGAGTAATTATGTGAAATGTAAATTTCATCATAACCGTGAAGAAAGGATCATGAAACAAATGACCCATTTTCTTCAATATAAACAAATTGTAAGAGAAACAACCTACAGATTAAAATAAATTTAAAATATGTATTAAATAATTGCAATACATGACCTTATTGATTCTGATTCAGACAAACAAAAATTTTTTAAAAGGCGACATTGGTGAGACAATTAGAAATTTAAATTAGAGATACACTTAAAATTAATAGCTTATTGCTATTTTGTTTATATATAGTGATGGAATGAGGTACGTTTTAAAAAGAGTTCTTACCTTTTTTACATACATATCGAACTATTTTGGGGTGAAATAATGTAATGAGGATTAGCTTGTAATAATAAGAGAGGAGGAATTGGGTAGAAGTATAGATGAAATAAAATTGGCATTAGTTAATAATCATTGAAATGGAATGATTAATACAGGTGGATCTATTATATTAATCATTCGGTTTTTATATATACTTGAAAATTTCCAAAATAAAATAATAAAAAGTCAACATTACTATATAAAAATAAATAAAAGGATTGCTAACATTTGCTGGATTATAAATGAGACATAAATTTATAAGACGTAAGTAAACTCCTAAGGAAGAACTAAATTTTGTTACTCCATAACTTTAATAAATTGAATACTAATTGTTTCAGGCAAAAGACAACTTCCGAATAGTGTTTTCTAGGCCCTCTTACCAATCTTGGGGACACTAAAACACAAACTTAACAACTGAGAGGCTGGGCTCTGGAGGAAGACAGCCTATATTCAGATTCCTTCTCACTCAGAACCTGAGTTATAGGACATAAAGGACGCTCAGCACAGTGACTGGCACATAGGTAACACTGAGGACACTTCGGGAATCATCGTCATCAGCCTGGGCAGTCGAAAGAGGACAGACCCAGTTCACATCTTGACCCTTCCCTGTATGAGCTGGGGACAAGTTATTTGGTTCCTTTTAGAAATACATATGGAAGTACCTTCTGTGCGCTATCCTTGGAAACCTGGGTAGTGACTAATCATTGAAACTGAGTGGTTAATACATGTGGATTTATTAGATTATTCTTTCTATTTTTGAACAATATTAATATATCATTCATTCTATTTTATTCATTCAGCCTCATGAAACTGTAGACTAGCTACAGTCTAAAGTTAATCTCTGTTTTCCCAATTCTAAAGTTATGATCCTGATAGTCACAAATTGTTAATACTGTCACTGAGTCGGCTTGCAAATGCCGTTTGTAGATTCCAATGATCTAAACGGAAAAATCCCCAAAGTATAAAAAATAACCCCCATTTACAGCACCCCAGCTAGATGGAAATAACCATAAAGAACCCTGGACTCCTGCTTGCTTCTTTGCTCACCATGCTGACTGCCGGCGTTGACATGGTCTCTGACAGGACCTGCCCACTGTCCTGCGTTCCATGAACATTCATTCATTCACAAATCGTGATCTGGATTATAAATCAGGCCCCCGCCCATTTTGCTAATGTGAACAGATTCCCAGGAATCCAGCACTCGTTCACCTTTCGTTTGCGCATTCATTCAAATAAGTAGTTTCGAGTGTCTACTACGTGCAAAGCACTGAGCTAGGACTTGGGACAATCACTAAACACAGACACAAAGGAGTTTCTATTTTAGCAAGAGGAGAAAGGCAATAAGCAATATGCTTTTAAACGAATAAGTTATGTAGTATGTTAGATGGTGAAATGTGCCATGGAAAAAATTAAAGAGCAGAGAAGTGTAAAAGAGGTATTTGATAACATTTGCTGAGGTTTAAATTGTTTAATATTTGACTTTTACTGGCCTCTGTATGATACTTTCTCCTGACACTTGATGAACAATTGTTTCTGCGGACACCCACTTCACTTACCAATAAGCAAAGAAGCAGGGCCCCAAGTGTATGCTAGGAAATCTAGAAGAAGAGATTGGGGTGTGTAGGACAGCTGGAGCCGAAGTGACATAGTCTCTGTCCAAGCACTTCCAACCGCTTTCTTTCTCTGAGTCACTTTTATCGTTTTCCAGAATTGGGGGCCTGTCATTTATTCACTGATTCCCCTGTGCCCGTACCACGATCACTCCTCCAATCGTTAATAAGCAAAAAAAAGGCCCAAGGCAGTCACCCATGGGCTGGACATCAGGCGGCTGGGACAATGGGGTTGTCCACTGCCACTATCGAAGCCAAGGGTTCTTATGACTTCGATTAAATTTAGCTTTGACTCCTAGCTCTAGAAATTATATTTTTCTCTCTCTATGCCCCTCATACACCCAGCCTCATCCCTGGATGATCAGCAACCACCCTCCCTCCCCAAGGCGGCAGAAGACAATAGTCCGAATCTGACTATTGCTCCAAGGTCTGGATCTCTGGCAAGCTAAAGACAACGTCTTGATCTAAGTTATATTTCAGCTCCTGAGCCCTAGGGTAGAGCAACTCCCTGGCTACTTTCCCATGAAACTACACAGAGGGACACTAGGGCAAAACTCAGAGCTATCCTCAAGACCCGAAGAGATGATTCATTACCCTCACCTCACCTCTGACCATCCATCCCCAGCAGGAACCTGATAGGTAAGCGACCCTCATCAGCGAAATGGGTCTTTCAGAGCCTTCGCTCCCCATCTGTGGCTTGGCCAATTCGATATTAAACTATTTTCCTTTTTATGGGGCAAACTCTTGCTCGTACATTTCTCTGGGTCGGTGCACGCAGGCAAGAGGACTCAAATATGGGGGTTCATTAACACTCCAGTTCGATTAGCACCACTGAACAGTCCAAGGAAAGGAAGATACTATTATCTGCATAGTCCACAGAACAATCTTTCTCAGTTCTTTATATTCTGCTGGATTGAGAACCTGCACTGTTTCCATGGTTACGAAGGCCACTTAATGGGGCAAAGAGTAGAGTAAACATGGCATTGGGGCATCTAAAATAACAAATGTTAAGCTTTTTGTGGGGCCACATGCTAAGGAAGTAAAGTGGGACTTGTGAAGTCCACTTTAGGCTGGGAGGACAATTTTTGGAAAATCTTTTCACACAAAGGTGCTAAGAACTACACACTGGGCTGAAAATCTCTCTTGAGTAAACTCTTTCCCAGGCTTGCCATTGCTCAAAAGATAAAGTCTAAATTCCTTGGTTTGGCATGTTACTCTCTACACAGCCTGTTTCCAGATATTTATGTGTCTCCTCCTTTAGACATGCAGGTCCTTGGCTCAGCCTGCCCTTCTCCATTCTTTTTCCTTTGATTGGCAAACTGTGCTTTTCCCACCAGAGCCAGCTCGTGTATCATCTCCTTGTGGCCTCAATGTCCCTCCCAGAATTTATGTACCCACCCAAACCCTCCATGGCCCTCACACGATTGTATTGATTGGTTTACATGCCTTTCTCCCCTATGAGGCTGTAAGATCTTTAATGGCAAGACTATGATATATTTTATTTACCTTTGCAACTCCTAGAATTGAAAACATGGTATACACACACACACACACACACACACACACACACACACACACACGTGCGTGTGTGTTTCAAAATAAATGATACCACCTACGAAGTCTTCTTGCTTTAAAAACCTTGAACATAAACCAGAGCCTTTTGGACCTAACTTCCCATTCAAAGAAAAGACAGAGATGAAGGAACAAGGAAAATGATACTATCAGGAAACAATTATAATGTGGATTCTTTGGGTATCTGACCTGGTTTCCTTCATAAGCAATAGAATGGCAAAGAAGAGAGAGGGCAGGACGGGGGCTCCTCTAGAATAAGAGACTTAAAAACAGAGTACAAACAAATGCAATGTGTAAACCTGGTATAGGATTTTTTGAGATGATTAGGGAAGCCTGAGAATGGAGAGAGCATTAGATATTAAGTTATTAATGTTCATTAGACATGAAAATAGTATTTTGGTTATGTATGAAATGTCCTTATTTAAGGATAAAATAATGTGATGTGAAGGATTTTCTTTCATACACTATGGAAAAATAAATATAAGTATTACTTAATTAAATTGAAATAAATAGAAAAATTGATAAACGGACAAATAAAGCATTCTTGGCATGTGTGGTATAATAAAAAAGATACACTTGATCTTTGTCCCCTGTTGCTGGCACAGAGTTCCTACAACTGTCGGAATGTCCTGAGAGAGAGGACTGTCTTTTGTTATTCAAGAGTCCCTTTCAACCACACCCGAATTTATGCTATTGAGGTGATTTTTGGTGGCACCCTTAGGTGGCTTCAGGACTGGCCCTGCACACCAGAGGAACCACCTTGTGATTAGAGGATTAGAACTTTTGGCCCCACTCCCAGCCTTTGGGGAGGGAAAAGGGACTGGAAATTGAGTTCAATCACCAATGGCCAATAATTTAATCAATCATGTCTACATAATGAAACCCTAGACAGTATTATATAAAACCTAAACAACAGAGTTCAGAGACACTTTGGGGTTGGCGAGCACCTTGATGTGCTGGGAGACTGGCAAACCTGCAGAAGGCATGGAGGCTCTGCTCCACCCCTCCCCCACGCACTTCATCCTGTATGTCTCTCCCAGTTGGTTGTTTCAGAGCTATATCCATTATAATAAAATAGTAATCGTAAGTGAGGCAGTTTCCTGAATTCTGTTCGTCATTCTAGTGAATAACCAAACCAGATGGGGACTCGCCTGGGAATCCTTGAACTTTTACTTGACCAGACAGGAGTTCAGGTAACCTGGGGACCCCACTTGCGTCTGGCATCTAAATGGAGGCAGTCTCATGGGACTGAGCCTTAGACTTGTGGGGTCTGTGTTAACTCCAGGTAGTTAGTGTCAGAATGGAATTGATTTGTAGGACACCCAGTTGTTGGTAGAGAATTAGAGAACTGGTTGTTACAGAAAAATAACATAGGATAATTACGGCAAAACGTAGATGATAGTTGAATCCGTGGGATGGGTATATGGTAGCTCATGACACTATTTTTTCTTCCTTTGTGTGTTTCCAAACTTTTCTAACAAGAACATTAAAAACTTAAAAGAATAGCCTTTCCAGATTCATTTGCCTGGTTAAAGAGAACATTTGCAAAATTAAACATCTTGGTAAAATGTAGTGGTATGTCACAGTGATTTTCATTTGTATCTCTTTTATGACTAATAATGTTAAACATCTTTATATGTGTTTATTGGACATTTGTATAATTTTTTTGGTAAAGCAAAATTCCAAGGCATTTTCCCAAAGCAAATGAATATACCTAAGTACTTGTGCACAAAGGTTCATGGAGGCTTTATTCAAAATAGCAAAAAGTAAATAAAATAAACAACCCAAATGTCTATCATCAGGAAAACAGATTTTAAAAAAATGGGGGCGGGGGGACATGTTATATAATGGAATATTACTCAGCATTAAAAAAAAGAAACAAACTACTATTACATGCAATAATATAAAATGAATCTTAAAAACACTGTGTTGAATGAAAGAAGCCAGATACAAAATTTCATAGTGTATGACTTTGTTAAGAATTTCAAGACTAGGCAAAATTGATCTGTAGTTACAGAAATGAAAACAATGGTTGTCAAAGGAAGATGAATGGAAAAGGTTAGGGGTGAGCTTCCTAGGTGACAGAAATATTCTATCTTGAGTGGGCTATCGGTTACGCAGGTGTATACATGTGTCAAAACTCATCAAATTCTACACTTAAGATCTGGGCATTTTATCCTATCTAATTATCCTTCAATTTAAAGAGAGAGAGGAAGAAAAATACCTCACACACACACACACACACACACACACACACACACACACACACACACACAATATGTTGTTAATAGTGGAAGTTCAGACATTACGAAGGGAGGAATTTTAAGGTGAAGGGGCAAAGCTTTGTGGTCTTTCTGCCAAGTGTGAACCTGTGATTCAGGACTCTCTGTGGTCACCTGAGAAATCTGAATTCTCCTTTGCTTAGACATCGACGCAGAGCAGCCAGCCACCCCTAAGATCTGAACTCCTCCTGCTGCAGTCACAATCCAGAATTCTTAGTGTGACACCATGGAAACAGCGCTAGCTTTCTTTATAAGCCATACAAGTGACCTTACTGACATCCTCCTTGGATGAAGAAGCAGAAATATTATTAGCGATAAGTGGGCTGTAGTTGACTGCAAGGAACACGGTGCTTAGGCATATGTTACTTTTCAGTTCTAAGAGTTTATCCCATGGAGGTCAAGGTTCTCAGGTCACAGAACTTAGAAATGAAAGCTCAGTAACCGGAAGGGTTGGCGAAAAGCAAAACTGTCACTTAAATTTTGAGATGGCTCTTTAGCTTGGTGTTTATGCACTAGAAATATACTACATGAGTAATAATTGCTTGGAGTATAGTAAAATGTGTTAATCCTCTCCGGGTATATTAGTTTTCTAGGGCTGCCATATAAAAAGTTCCACAGACTGGGGGAGGGGAGGTTTAAACACCTGAAAGTTATTTTCTCGCAGTTCTGGAGTCTAGAATTCCCAGATCAGGGTGTCGGCAGGGTTGGTTTCTATCTGAGGCCTGTCTCCTTGTCTTGCAGATAACCATCTTCTCTCTGCATCCTCACATAGTCTTCCCATACTACCTTATTTTAATTTAATTAGCTCTTTAAAGACCCTGTTTTCTCTATCAGCCATATTTTGAGGTCCTAGGGATTAGGAATTTAATAAATAAATTTGGAGGGACACAATTCAGTCAATAAAACCAGGTGAAGCAGGTATTGTCACCCATTTTGCTTATAAGAAAAATGAGCCTCAAGAAATGAAGGGACTAAATCAAGGCCGTTTAGCTGGTAAGTAGTAACGATGGGTGTGGTGGAGCATGTCCCTTGGACCTCACCATTGGCATGTGGCCCAGCTGACCTCTACCTGCCGGTGTCTGAACCTTATCCATGGCGGGCTTTCTCTGAAGCTTGAAAGGGCACTTTGCCTGCCTCTCGGCAAGAGGTGCTCAAATGAACAACCCCAAGGAGCAGCCCTCAACCGACTATTGATGGGAACAGGTGTACAAATACCTCAGCCCTCACGCTCGGTGGGAAACCTTTGAAATGAGCATCCACACAGACTGCCACATTTGCCAGCAAGATTAAGGTTTTGCTGCCCTCTGTAGTAGTTGGCTTGACCATAGGCCCTTTGTTGGCTACCTTCCCTTCCATGTGTCACTTCTGCCACCAGCATGTCCTTCATCCGCCAAGTAAATTCCATGACCTTGTCAGAGTTTGGTTCTAGGGAACTCAAACTAAGAGAAAGAGATTCAAAGCTAAGGTTTTCGACTTCCTAATCTGTTCTATTGATATCTGAGCATTTTTGACCTGTAAAAAAATGGCAACATCATACGATGCAACTCAATAGTAGAAGTATATGTATATACATATATATATATATGTATATACATATAAATAACTACACGAATATGCATGCACACAAAAAATACACACATGTACATGTAATATAAACACAACATACTTTTCACTATGTAAGGAGGCTGGCTACCCACTCAATCTTTTTAAAGTGAAAGTCTTCGTGTCCCTCCTCTTCGTTAAATCCTTTAGTTACATCACCACCATGGTGGAATCCAAGTCCCACAGAATGGTGTTGTTTTCCCATTCGTTTCTGGCTCCAGTCTTTCAATCCTAGCTGTTCTCTACCCTCTTAATTTTACTTTGATACTACTCCGCTGCATACAATTAAACGGCAACATAAAAAGGAAACACTACTATTTCATAAGCCTTTGTCCTTCCCACTGATAAATGCTCTTTCATCCTTCACAACTCTGGCTCCCTTTTTCCAGATTGAGTCCGCCCCTCCCCCCACCTCTTTGCCTCGGATATAAATCCATGATGATATTAATTACCCTGAGCTACAATGTTTTTATTTGCTTGACTGTCTCCCCTGTCAGAATGTGAGCTGTGAAGGCCAATGCCTGGTTTCGTTCATCTCTGTCTGTCTATCATAAAGCCATGTGCACAGTAGGTGCTCATTAAATTTGGTTGAATGAAAACAAATTCAGAACTTGAACTTTGTTATCTAAGCTTTGTAAAGCACTGTGTAGAATGTATATAAACAATGCCTATTTCTTTACACTGCATAGTGACTAGATATTAAGAAAACAACAATAAAGACATGTGACCTTCTGATAATGTGGTCCAAAAACAGATCTGAATAGCTGACCTAAAGTATCCTAGAAAAACAGAGCTATGATAAACTGTGAAGTCTGAAGTCAGACTGCCTGGGTTCAAACTCTGGCTTCACTACTAACAAATGGTATGACCTTAAACAAGCCTTTTTAACCCTCCTGGGCCTTAGTCGCTCCATCTGCACAGAGAGATAATAAAATAATCTACCTCTAAAAGTTGTTGCAAAGATATTTGAGCCCTGGCAACAAATTTAGGTTATAGATAGCTAGGATGCTAGCAATTCTACAGCATTTATTCTGGGATTTCGTGCAAACACTGAACCGTGGTCCCCACTTCTATAACTTGTTAATTAACGTAATGAGTGTTTCTGTGTCTGCCATGCCCAGCACAGCGCTGTGCCTAGGGAAACAGCAGCAATAAAGATTGACCCAGGACGTCTCTTCATGGAGTGTTTTCTCGAGTAAAGTAAAACAAGCTGACAACTCCAGTCTCGTGTAAAATGTCGGGGCCAGTCGAGAGTCTTATGGAAGCCACAGGGTGGATAACTGGCCTCCGTGAGGGAAGTGGCATTGCCATGAGCACTGAGAATCGAGGGTGAGTTGAGTTAGAGGAAAAGGGCAGAGAGCTGAGAAGCTCTATCAGAAAGTGTGGCGGCTTTATTAAGAGCAAGCGGTTTTAATCCAGAAAGGATCATGATCTGTGTGTCCTAGTGAGAGCATTTGAGTGGCCATGTGCAAAACAGAATTCAGTGGAGAAGCAGAGAGGCAAGGCAGATCTCTTAGGCAGATCTCTTAGGCAGATCTCTTAGGCAGCATTTGTAGCCAGTCATCCTGGCAAGAATAGACGGTAGCCTGAACTAGAAAAATTATAGTGGGCAAGTGTCTTAGTTCCCAGGGCTGCCATGACAAAGCATCACAAACTTGGTGGCTTAAAACAAGAGAAATGTATTCTCTCACAGTTCAGGAGGATAGGACTCTAGATTCAAGCTATTGGCAGAGCCATTCTCTCTCCACAGGCTCTGGGGGAGGACCCTTCATTACCTCATCTTAGCTTCTGGTGGTTGGCAGCGCTCCTTGGTGTTCCTTGCCTTGTAGACTCTAATTTCTGCCTCCTTGGTGACAGGGCATTCTTCCCACGTGCCTCTGTCTCTGTGCCCAAATTTCTCTCTTTTTATAAAGACACAGGTCATTGGATTGGGATCCACCCTAATTCAATATGATCTCACTTTAACTGCTTACAGCTGCAAAGACCCTCTTTCTACATAAAGTCACATTCATGGGCGCTAGGGTTGAGGACGTGAACATATCTTTTTAGGAGACAAGATTCAACCATAAATGAATGGAACCAAATAGATGAATTTGGGAGATAGAACCTGGTGATGGATTCATTGGGGATGGTGGAGAACATAAAACAACAACAGCAACAATAAGAAAAAACAAAGATACTGCTCAGAAAGCT
This sequence comes from Pteropus medius, assembly GCF_902729225.1. Classification (NCBI taxonomy): domain Eukaryota; kingdom Metazoa; phylum Chordata; class Mammalia; order Chiroptera; family Pteropodidae; genus Pteropus; species Pteropus medius. The sequence continues at coordinate 6,421,353 of NW_024349804.1, read as the reverse complement.
GATTTGGGTAAATACTGGGTGAATAGTGAGTACTTGGTGAATGATGTACCTCACTTAAAAAGGAACATGAAAGAAGAGGAAATTTCAAGGGACAGATGATGTGTTCTGTCTGAGACATGCTACTGGGGATACTGCCTTTGGCTACACTTCAGAACTCTTTAGGGCCAACTCTCTGGGAGAAATTTTAAGAATTGGGGAGATTGGGTTTCTAGATGGTAGAGCTTCAGCAATAAATACTAAGAAGCAAAATTTGAGATGATGTAGAGGTGAAATGTTTCAGTAGGTTTGAAAGAGCATGAAACTTAGAATCATAAGCTTTGTATTCTGAGTGCTTAGAAATTATATACGGAAGAAAATCATCTCTTGTACATCTAGGATCACCGACTTTCTAGATTAACATGATGATGACTCATCTTGATATCTGAATAATATTTTAGTTTATAGAATATCACCATATATAAAGGTCACCCTTCTTAAAAGAAGTCCATGAGAATATACAGATATAAATCCTCTGTCATTCACACTAGCTAATATTATTTTTTCAGAAAAAGGAACAATGTGTCTTTGAAAGCAACTTGGTGTTCATAGATTATAAAATGCAATACAAAAGCAGGGAAATGACTGCAAAAGAGCACTAAACAAATTTTTGAAGCTAAAAATAAAATTCTAAATATTGCTTTTAAAATTTTGGCCAAATTAAAATAAAATAAGAGATTTGTCTCCAAATATTTCAAAGGAAAGGAGTAACCTTGCATTTTTAATACCTAAATGTTATTATAACAATAAACAACTTTGGGGAATTACTTAGTACACTTTCCTTTGTCTTGGATTAACTATATTTAATTCAGTGCTTCACAAAATTCACTTCCTAGATGTAAATAAATACTACTTTCTTAAAAAAGAAGGGGTGACGGTGGGAAATCTTGAAGTTAAATGGATTTACTTATTGCAGGACTTCTCAGGGCCTTTGATATGCTAACGCAGACATTGCATCTCTAGGAAGATATATGGCATGAATGAATATTTGCTAAACTTGTTTGATCATAAAACTTTTTCATCACTTAAGATCTTGAAGACCAGTGGCAGATCATAAAATATACTTGGAAAAAAATAATTTAAGTAATCAAAATGGGTGAACATTTGCCTAATTCTGAGATTCGATAGACTCAGATAGTCCTGAGTTTCTTTAAATATCTCTCTTCTATATTTAACTTTAACATCAACCACATTTTTAAAACTATGCGACCTGAATTTCAGCTTCTACGATGCAAATGGTATTCAGTCAAAAAGTATTTACCGAGAATTTACTGTGTGCTGGGCACTGTTCTAGGTACCAGGCTTCTGACGATATGTAAGTCATCAAATATGTCCATAAAGGAATGTGTCCTTTCTAACACGAAATTCTTCCACTCTCTCATCCTTCTGAACTCTACATTCAAGAATTGCGATTCTTCTTTCTCCTTATATAATTAACCTGAACCCTCCATGCAGTGTACTTTCCACTGGGCAGAGATGTGAGATTCCGTGACATCAGTGTCCCCATTGTAAATGAGAAGAGTGAGACAAGAGATGAAATAATGGGTCCAAAATGACAGAGTCGTTACAGATGGAAGTGAGATCAGACTCAAGACTAATCAATCACCTTATTTTCACTACACCAGCCTGCCTTCCCTTTGCTCAATTCTGAGCCCTCAATGAGTTACTCGACCTCAGGTTACAGAGTTCACATACTTAGAATAATAATAGCTTGACTGTTTCTTAATAAAATACAAGGAACTGCTTGCAGTCTCAACATCCAAAACTTTTATCCATGGAAAGTGGCTGGAATGGAGATGAGCATAAATTTACATCCTACCTCTGCCACTAGCTAGCCATGAGAATTGAGACGAATTTCTTAACCGATCTGGGCCTCAGTTTATTCATCTCTTAAAAAGGGGCAACACTAACAAGAACTACTATAATAATAATGAGGTTACAGAAATGAAGTATCCAGCCTTAAGCTGGTGCTCAATAAATATCATTAAAACTAAACGTTCATCAAATAATTTAACGAGTTCACTAGGTGTAATCTCCCCCCGCTATGACCTTTGTTCTAAGGCAAGATTGGCCAGTACATGGCCTGCAGCTTTCTCTCTCCTCAACAGAACCTTCCCTGAGGCAAGAGAGAAGAGAGGTTTCAGGCACCTCCAGGAGGAGTTGGGAAATAGGTGAAAACAAGACGTAAATTAACATCTCAACGAGCTGTCCCGTTACATATGTATCACATATTATTTCACTTTGCAGCTGTATACATATCTTATTTCCAAGCCCTTTGAGACCAGGGAATATGTTTTGTCCTTTTGTATCATCCAAGCACATTACATAAAGCAGTTCTTAATACAGAGCCTCCCATATGCTAAGCACCAAGTGCCTGCCTACAGGCTAGACACGGAAATAAATAGACGAAAGCATGAGCCCTATGGCTTTCCCACTGGGCGGCCCTGCTAAGTCTCCTTTGTGTTTGCCTGTGGTCTCTTACCAACTAGAGCTCCCGCCTGCCTTTCCGTACCCATCTGTTTCCATCTTCTATTGGGTAGTTTTGTATTCCTCCCTGAATCAAACCACCAGCATTGAATCAAGATTTGCTACAAAACAATCCAGCCCGGCGAATCTTGGGCAAAGAATTATCTACTGCATCTTAGCAGATCCCAGCTAAATAAAGCACATCATATATTTGACAAAGAAGCAAGATTGTGACTATATCGCAAGTCAGGGTGTCGAACAGGGCTTTGAGATATGAAGAAGAGGAGAGAAAAAACTACTCACACACTGCAGACCATTAGGCCAGAAACTAGAAAACGAGAGTGATCCGCTAGCGTGGGATGTGACATACCAGAAGTGCCTGCTGTCAATGAAACATCCATCTTCAGATCAAACTAGTAGTGTACAAGGAAGGCTGCCAACCTCTGCCATCTGAGTCTCATCACTGACACCTGGATGCTGCTTTCTCTACTTTATAGTTTATGACAAAGTCTCCAATAAAAAGCCTCTGGGACTTGAACTCTGAAGGCACGTGTCTGTAATTTCTCTTGTAATCTTCCGGGACGTGAAGATAAGGCGTGGTCACTGTCAGTTGAACTGAAGCAGGACAGTTCTTTAGAGAGATGCTTCAAGGACAGACACTGGTGTTGGCAATGCAAAGAACAAGTCCCCTCTTTACGGAATCTTGCTGACCCTATTCCACCCTGCTGCAGTCATTCACCTGCCACGTTTACACAGTGGGTCTGTACCAAACCATCACACACTTGTTTTACTCACCCTTGACCAACTGGTTATTCTGTGTCTATAGTTATGATCCAGCAAGTACCACCTCCTCCACCAAGCCCTTCCCATAGCTGCCCAAAGCACTGGCCTGAGTGACCTGAGTTGCCTTGAACATATGTATAGATGCTGAATGTTGAATTTTGGGATCAGGGGAACTTGAATTCAAAGGGCAGGTCCAACACTAATCATCCCCAACAACACACGGAATCTCACTGAGCATCCCTGTCTGTACGTGTGGGGGACAATAATCTTCTCCAGGCAAAATAATTTGTGATATAATGAAATGATTGGAAATAAGCCAATGCCCCACAAGGGCTGGTTATATAAACCATGGCACACTGTACCTTGGGAGAGCTTCCTCCCCAGCTCTGGTGTTTCCTTTGCTGTGGAGAGAGCTCCACTAGCATGATCTGTCCCTCTCCATCCCCTTTCTTACTCTTCAATAGGAAAGGAGGGGTGATTTTTCTAATTGGTGATTTGGGGAAGAATAAACTGGGCATGCTTAGCTAGTCCTTCCCTCTTATTTCTTGGGAATAAGATGTTAGCAAGAGTCCTTCTTCAAAGGGCTAGACTTGCCTGACCAACCATGGAGCTGAGTAGAACATTCTGTGTAATTCTGAGATTTAATATTAGAAAGCCTATCGGTCTTCAGCTGTTAGCTGATGTGTCCAATATCAGCTTCATTAAGGATGCAGGGTGATTCTTATTTCTCAAATAGTTCAGAACTCAGGTAGGAAAGGTGATGGCTATTTTGTAGGTATTCTCAAAGTTCCAACAGAACCCCATGGAATATCATGCTACAAGTTTAACGCGACTTAATAGATACTTGTTCATTGACATAGAATAATGAAATGATGTTTGTCATATATTATTAGGAAGAAAAGATAATAAAATAAAATGTATGCAGAGATTGTTTTTGTTTAAAATGCATATATTTATTTATATGTAACATTTAACAGTAGAAAAAGTCTGCAATGGCAGTATGAACAGCTATCTTGGAATGGTGGGATGATGTGTGTTTCTTTAATATCATTCTTTTAGATTATGTGCATTTTAAAAGAGTCTACAACAAAAGTACATTCCTATGTTATTGATAAAAATGCCAAAGTTATTTATTTTCTAAGAAATAAAAGTCATTTTCAAAATTGTCAAAAACACAAATGTTTCACAATTACCTTTTCATGAGTTCATTGCTTGGTTTGTTAGCTCAAGTCAGAAGTAATTATATATTTGGTTGGGGACCATCTGGTGTCACTGACTTTAAATGGGCAAGTTTCCACAGGCTGTAAATCCCTTTGAGTTTCAGAATAGTAAGGAGGAAAAAAAAAAGCTACTTCAAAATTTGAATAATGCTATATGCTCGGTATGTTTCAAATAAAAAGGAAGGGCTAGAGTGATTAATAAACAGATCACGTAAAAATGTAGAATTTTCTAGTTAGAAAGAAACTTAAGAGCTGCTCCAGCCCACCAGAAGGAAACCACGGCATGTTCCTCCCCTCTGCTTCCCCACGGCAAACACTGGTATCTGATGATGACCTCTTTTTCTCTGTGCCAGTGAGTGTCTTAGTCACATTCTCCACCCTAAGAAAACACTACACGGTCTACAGCTTTAACAGGAAAAATGATACCTTTGGTCTATCTCTCCTTTAACTAAATCATTTATCTCACAGATGAGGAATCTGAGACACTGGGTGGTTAGGTGACTTTTGAAGTCACACAGCTAACCACAGAGCCTGACACCAATCTTCAGTGCACCCAATGAATAGGCTTTGATTGAGCCCTTTGCATGAGCAGATCACTGTCCTAGGCCATGTGCAGCCACTTAAACGAATAGAATATTCACCTGACCTCAAGAAGTTTACACGGTACGTTCGTCCTCCCTTACCCATAGGTTATAAGAACCTCAGTGGATGGCTGAAACTGCGCATAATACCGAACCCTATATATACAGATGGCCCTTGAACCACATGAGGGTTAGGGGCACTGATGCCCACACAGTTGAAAATCTATAACTTTTGGCTCTACAGTTGGCCCTTTGCATCCAAGGAGTCAACCAACTGCAGATCAAAAACAGTATTTTTGACCCATAGTTGGGAATCTGCAGCTGGGAAACTGCAGCTGGAAGTGTGAAAATACTGTTTCTGATCCGTGGTTGGTCGAATCCATGCATGTGGAACCTGTGGACACAAAGGGCCAATTGTATTTACTGAAAAAAAATCTGTGTGTAAGTGGACCCGCACAGTTCAAAACTGCATTGTTCCAAGGTCGACTGTGTTGTGTTTTCCTATACACACATACCTGCAATCGAGTTTAATTTATAAATTAGGTATAGTAAGAGATTAACAACAGGAACTAATAATAAATACATAATGAATATTTTAACAATGTACTATACTTAAAGTTAGGTGAATGTAGGCTCTCTGCCAAAATATCTTATTGTTCTGTCCTCACCCTTCTCCTCGTGATGATGTGAGATGATAAAATGCCAACGTGATGAGATGAAGTGAGGGGAACGAGGCATTATGAAGTAAAGTAAGGGTTAGTTGAACACAGCACTGAGATACTGTGACAGTCGATCCGATAACCAAGACGGCTACTAAGTGACTACGAGTGGGGAGCGATAGTGTGGAGACACTGGACAAAGAGAGGATTCAGTCTCAGGCAGGACAAAGCAAGACCATGCAAGATTTCATCACACTACACAAAGGTGGGCAACTTAAAACGTAAGAATGTTTATTTCTGACATTTTCCATTTAATACTTTCAGACCACAATTGCCCACGGGTCACTGGAACCAAGGAAAGCGAAACCATGGATAAGGGGGACCACCGTACTTGGAATATCTGGGATGCATGGCAGAAGGTAAGAAAATCACATAATGCAGGAAAAACTGATGCTCAGTGAGAGAACTGAGGCAAAGTAGTTTTTGTGATGGGAAAGACTGACTGAGAAGCCTGGTTCTCGATCCATTACACCGTGAAAAAGTATACACTACGAATACAAGCCTCGCTCATAATAGGTGCTCAATGAATGCTAATTAAGCCAATTAGTAAATAAATTTTAAAAAGAATATAATCTATTAGGATAAATACATAAACTCCAAGATAAACAACCAAAATAAAAACACTGCAGTAAGCACATATATCCATGAGAACAATTAATGATCAAACTAAATATAACTGTTTCCAAATTTTCTCTTTAGTACGTGTTTGCTATTCTTCATTTGTGGTGCTTGCTAGTTCTCGTGAGCCAATAAATTAATGAGTTACAAGAGAATAACTAAAAATTAAGAAAATGTATCCACTAAATTATTTATTATCCTTTATGAATGAGAAAAAGAAAATTATTCATTTGCTTTTGAGGTATATTAACTCAACATTTACTTGCATTTTATTGGTTGTTGAAATATTATTCAGAATATTTTTAGTACTATAAACTTTCTAGGGATATGTCATTATAAATTTTGAAGCAGTAAAGGTGTTGAAAATATAAATAAGATTTGAGGACTAAAGAAAAATTGTGAGAAAATACTTATAAAATAGATAAACTACAAAGGATAAGAAAATTTTAAAATAGAAAGAACTTCTATACATTGATAAGAAAAAAAGATTTTTTTAAACATGCAAATTTTAAATAAAGAAATAAAAAATGCCATGGTCATAAAAGGGATGTGATTTCAGTATCAATCAACTAAATGGAAATTAAAACAATGAGATATATTTTTTTATCTACTCATATTTTCAAAGATTAATAAAAGGGCATGGAAACACAATCTCACATATCAGCAGGAGATTTGGCAATATGTATAAAAATGTGCATATGTTTCGATCCAGTAATTTCATTTCTAAGAAGATTCCAAAGGAATCAATTAGGATTGTATAAAAAGATACTTAGTAGTAATACTGAAAATAATAATGAAACAACAGCTAATATTTATTGAAATATCTACTAGTCACTGTGATAACCATTTTACATTCATTAACTGCTTTAGTTCCTAAAAAAAAAACAGTTAGAGATATATATTACTATTATCCCTATTTTATAGTTAAGAAAACTGTTTCTTAGAGAAGTCAGGCAATTTAACAAATTTCCTTGGGGACTATGAAAGCAAACTTATTGTACCATTGTCTATAACAGCAAAAACTGAGCAACAACCTAACAGATTTGGTGATTAATAAGTAAAGCTACATTTACACAATGAGATGCCTCTATGGAAAAGAATGGAATAGGTCTTTGTACAGTGACGTGAAGAGATAACCATAATGCATTAGTACATTATTGAATGAAAAAAAGGAAGGCCCAGATATTGTATATATAATTGTTTAAATATACATAAGCATGCTGATTATGTACTTCAAATTTTTCACAGCAGTCATCTTTAAGGGGAAAGATTATGAAGTCTTCTTTATGAAATGTGTATTGGTTTTAGTTATAAGCAGGTGTCACTATGGATGTTCTGGAAAAACACCTCTCTTCTCTACCAATTGAAATAAATTTGTGTTGTTAAGCCACTAAATTTGTTAATTTGTTACAGCAGTAACAGAAACTAATATCCTAAAAATTTTAATAATATATTTGCATGCTTACAAAAAGTAGAGGGTTCTATGAACTATAATTATGCAAAGCGTTAAGCTCTACTTAAATCAGTGAATCTACTTCTTTCTCAGATTCAGCGAGATCTTATTTACCTGGCAGAATAGATAATGGGAAAAGCATGTCACTGGATTGTCTAAATATTGAAACTGCCTTTTAAAGTGCCCAAAGTTCAACATTCAGCGTTTGGCTCTAAGTTTCTCTTAAAGACTCATGTATTCCCAGTCTTCTTTAATACATCACCCTGAACAGATTTGAGTCTTCCGCTTTGCTCGTAATGGAGGGTCATTAAGTGTGATTGTGTAAGGTTGGATCTCTGTATCAAATGTCCTCAAGGTATTGAGATGTATTAGAGGACTGTTGACTTCTGTTTAAAACTGCCCCAGAAGTTCTATGGTGTCTGAATTCTTTGGCCAGATGATCGTCATTGTTCTGTCTGCCTGCTTGCTCTTGGGATGCCTGGTAAACCTCCATGCTGCTGCCTGTCTGCCTACTCTTCACAAGCTCTAGCTTTTCCTACTTGCTGCTTCTAATGTACAACTAAATAGGAAATCAGAAAACTAAGCATGTAACAACCGGTTCTGAAATAAATAAGAGCTCAGCTTTCTAAGAGGCTGTCTTGTGAGTAACATGCGTAAACACCTTTTTACATTGGAGACGTGCTGGCTATGAAAAGGCCGAGTGGGCTAATTATCAGTATCCAAAATGATCTGTCTGTCAGGCTCTGAGCTCTCTGAAGGCACAATTTGTATTGTAACAATAAAACAGCAATTATTTAATGTGCACCTACTATGTGCCAGGCACTATGTAAAATGCTTTACAAATATCATTTAATACACATACACATAAGATATTCTATTCCTAATTTTGCAGAAACGGAAATTAAGATCAAGAGATAAAGTGATTTGCCCAGAACTGGTAAGGAAGTTTTTCTAGGCTCTAGACCACCCAGTAGTCCCTATGAATGATATGATTCCTGGCACTTAGTAGGTCCTCGGCTAATGGTGTTGATGAGATGAACCTGCTTCCCGACTCCTCTCTCCACAGAGGGCAGGGCGTGTAGAGTGCATTCAACAGAGTGCGTGGCACGTAATATCCAACTCAAATGTTTGCAAAATGAAAAACTTGAATCCTGCCTGTCACTGCCTGCATCTCCCTCAAAGAGTGCGATGAAAGGGCAGAGCCTTCGCAGCGCGCTTTGCCAGGAACAGAAACCGCTAACAAATGTATCTTGTTAGTCTGCTGTCAGGAGCAAGATTTTTATCAGGAATGTTGTATTTCTGAAGACACCAGAATAATTTCCTCCTAATAAATTTCCATCTTATTCAAAGAAGCTGAGATTCTGCCAGGAGTTCAGAGCCTCCTGGGGCTAGGACTCAGGCAGCTTCAGACTGCAGGATTGGATGTGTACTCACGGCTCCCGGGGGCAGGCAGGAACCCAGCCTTCAAGGCACACAGGGGCACTGGCAGCGGCAGCGACAGCGGCAGCAGCAGCACATGAGCTCACGTGCATGGTTGGGATGCTTTTTGAAAGGACCTGAAATGTGGTGCCAATGGCTTTGTCCTTCCAGTAGAGGAGGAAGTGGGTTTGTCTGCCTGTTCATTCTTGCGAAATGAATATTTTCCTATTTTCCTATATTCATTTTGGATTTGCTTCATGGAGGGCTGAAGCACTGTTAATGCTGCATGTTTTGCAATTTCGTCATAAATTCTCCATTTGCACTCACTCCAAATGTTTCAAAAACACACACCCAAAAAGAGAATTTCTGAAGGCCCTAATGGATTCATTCCTGCAAAGGGTGTATGATTATGAAAGGTCTAATTGTTTACGTGTGGAGGGCATTTCTTTAAATAGAAAACGAAGCTCAATCTCTCCCTTCTTTCCTCTGTTTACGGCTTCTCCCTAATTCTTTAATAAAAAGAAGTTGAGTCTTAGATTCATTCCTTTTCCTCTTTCTATTGATCCCAAACTATATAAATCCCAAATTCTTTTCTTTGCTCCCCAGGGATCACCAAGCAGGCTTCTTTGAACAACTATAAATGCAATGAAGAGAAATGGTGTGGAAATTTTTTTTTTTTTCAAAAATACCATTCTAGCCTGGAAACTCATTCCATTTGTGATTTAGAAGGGCACGGCACCTTCCCCTCATAACTTCCCTGGGGAAAGGATGAATGGCCACCTCGATGTTGCATAAAAATTAGTATCGGGCCACAAATTATTGGACCCTATTAGGGTTTTCTTTTAAGTAAATTAAGGTTGTACATCACAGTCTTCCAAGAGGCTTGGGTGCTTTGAATCCTCCAGATTAAGAGGACCTTTAAGCTTTCCTAAAGTCTAATAATAAATATTATTAGAAGACATGGCTGGTCGTTGCAAACGCAGCTTCTCCTTCATGGCAGGCTCACTTGCAAAAAATGATAGAAACGAGATGATGGATCTTATAATGGAAAGATTTTCAGCAAAGAAAGGGATTGTATGGTTAGCAAATCATACATTATGAACTCATCAGGTCACCAGGAAACTTAAGTGCTGCTCTGTGTGTGTGTTTGCATGTACATGTGTGTGCACTTGTGTGTAAGTGTATGGATATGTGCATGCGCAAGCATATACACACATGTGTGTGCACATGTGCATGCATGGGTGTGTGCATGTATGTGTGTGTGCATGTGCAAGCATGCATGTGGGTACATATGTATTCATGCATGTGCATTTTAGGCTACATAAGGACAGTTAATATTTCTTCCATCCAGCATATCTGTGTTTTTATGGTCCATGTCTATTTCTTCAATAATCAGGTTTAAGTTGAATTTTACTGTGTTCTCCACATCTTTCAAGTAGCAAGTTGATAATAAACTCTAGTGTTCAGGCACTATTCAGTAAATCTATACATTACTGTCCTGCACAGTGACTTCACACCTTACATTCATCTCTTTTCAAATAAAGATTTAGCCATGTTTAGGTAGAAAGGCTGTTTCTCAAAGCAAGTGCCTGCCTTATGGATGTTCTCACATACTCCGCAATGACTCCCTTCCAGAATCATCTTTACTCCATTCTCCTGCATCCCAGGTGCCATGGCCCCCCACCTCCATTCTTCCGTTGAGAAGGTCATCAAGGAACATGACCTTCTGCTTGCAATTCAGGCTTCAGTTATGAAAGGAATCTTGTTCCTCCAGCTGCTCACACCGGCAAAAATTATTTTACAGGCGGTGAGGGGCAAGTGTAATCAGGGTGCTCTGGATGTCTCTTCTCTCCCTGGATGATGTCAAGGTGGAGCCCTGAGTTCCGTCACCCGCAGGCAGAGCCAAACTGGCTGGGATCTCACAGGCAGCTGTGCACCGTGCTTAGCCCTCCGTGTGTGTTAGCTCATTTCATCCTTAGGGAGCCCTAGGAAGTAGCCACGAGTACTACCCCTATTTTAGATCATAAAATGAACACACTGAGATGGTCAATGATTAGCCCAATGGAGTAGCTGGAGTTTGAACCCAGGTAGGTGAACTCAATGTTGCTGACTTGGAATGGATGACCCACCGGCCCTAGTGTCTTTTTTCTGTTAAATGAGACGGTTGACCATTCAACCTCGTTTCTAAATTTCCTTCCCGCTCTAATATTTGATGACATTCTCCATCTCTCTAATTTGCACATCAAATTTTAAAGAGGACGCCAAAGACCTTGTCCTCCTTTGAAGCAGCTCCGTGCTAAGACTGGAGCTTCTCAGTGGCTTGATATGTATTCTCAAGCACAAGAAGTTAACACAAATCCTAAACAAAATGTGAGATTTAAAAAAAAATGGCCTACCCTCAACTGAAAATATTCACAGTGGGATGACAGATGTTTTTGGCTCTTAATTTCTGCCTGCTGAAAATATAGACCACAGTTGTAAAATGTTACTTTTTCTAAGTATTCTCCATTACAGAATTGTGGGTGGTATTTATTCATTTTGCTAAAAAAAAAAAAAATTTAAACAGAAAAATAAAAATCTGGAAAGATATACAGCAAGTTGTTGACATTATCTTTGGGTGGTCAGGAGCTTAAAACCCTTTTTGTTGTTGCTGTTGTATCTGATTTTTCTATGTATTCATATGACTTTTATTTTAAAAGAATAAAGAACAATAAACTAAAAAACTAAAAAAAAAAAAGAAAGAAAAAAGAAAAAAAAGGAAAACCTATACCTTCCCCTCATCTAAAATCCCTATAATTTCAAAAGGAGGAAGGAAACACAGGCTGGGGGTGGGGGAGGGGCCGTGAGATGAACCTAAATTGCACAAATTCCCAGTGCGTTTAATTGCGGAGTGTGGTGATGGGGAGAGGAAGTCTTAGGGAGATGTTCTCCCAGGATTTCTCTGGAGGATTTTTTTCTCCAGGGCAGCTGATTGCCTGGAAATCAGATTGTAGAGCCTGTACCTTCTTTTAATTATACACTATAGCTTTCACAATCCTTCCTCTGGAATTCTGAAATCCAAAATACTCTGAAAATTGGAAGCTTTCTTCAAAAATCTGGCTGCAAAACCTAACCATTACTGAAGTATTTATCTCACTTTGTGATTATTAATATTTTTCCTGCAGAAATAGTAAGGCTGGAACACCGAGTGCCTCCCAATACCTTCTGCTGTGGGCATCATGCAACATATACCTAACGTATACCTTGAGTTCCTTTGCTAAAATGTAAATTCTGAGTTCCAAAACGTATCTGATCCTAGCCACTTGGCTGAAGGCTTTGTGACCTGTACTTAACATTTGATGCTCTTTCAACCTTACAAGGGACATAGCTCCACCATGTACCTGCAGCTCCGTCTCCCGATTTCCCTGCTAAGGTCATCCTCGTGACATGCGTCATACTGGATTTGCTAAAGGAGCGTGGAGTACAACCTTGGGAGGATGGGACGAGGTAGACAACTTTGGGGACAAAGTAAAATTTTAAGACAAGTGAAAAATAATTGTCAAATGGGCCACTTTTTTTCATTTCTACCCAGAAAATTGCCCTGCATTTCAAATCGGAACTGTCTTTACATGTTCTTATTTCAAATACATTTTTCTCTTATTGATAATTTTGTATATGGATAGGATACACATAGAAGATGACAGAATTGGGCATATTTTTTATAGATAGTGCTCTAACCTTCATAAACATTCCAGGGGATTACATTCACTAGGATGCCAGAAAACACATCAAGAAGAGAAATCACCTTAGGCAACCTAACTTGGGTAAGCGAGTCTCTTCTATCAAATATTTATTTTTTCACCTTGCAACACAAATAAGGTAGTAGAAGAAAGATGCTTCTAAGTTGGTATCAATATAAGACAGGCTGTTCAAGGAGATGCAGGCATTCACCTTGCAGTCAAAACCTTTAATGAAATTGATAGACCAAATTCTTGGGCATTTTATCCTATCATATCACAAATCCATCAAAATAATTTCTGATCTCAGGCACAGATCCAGCCAGGGTAGGACTGCTGCTCAGCTCAACGAGCTCTCTGTAGATCAGAACGGATTTCTTTCTGAACTAAGAAAGATCCAGTTTGAGTCATTGAAATTGGCCAAGGGGACGGTTATGGACTAAATGTTTGTGTCTCCTCAAAATTCATATATTGAAACCCTGCCCCTCAATGTGACGATATTCGGAGGTGGAGCCTTTGTGAGATAATCAGGTGTAGATGAGGTCACAAGGGTGGGGCTCTTGACATGGGATTCGTGCCCTTATAAGAGAAAGAGAGACTAGAGCAGTCCTCTCTTTCCTTCACGTGGGGACAGAGCAAGAAGGCAGCCCCTGCAAGAGAGCCCTCCCCAGAAACCTCACTTTGATCTTGAACTTCCCAGCCTCCAGCACTGTGAGAAAGAAACGTCTGCTGTTTAAGCCACTCAGTCTGTGGCATTTTGTTATAGCAGCCCAAGCTGACTCAGACGAGGACTGACTACCAAGCTCTGCAGAGGTAAAAACTGGAAAACAAACGAATGAAAATTGTCTCTTCGTTCTGCTGCTGTGTCTCCAGATTTGTTAGTTTTCTTTTGATTCAGAACCCATGAGTCCCAGATCCTGGCTTAAATGCAAAGTCTGACGTGCACGGCTCAGGTGCAGTTGTGTGGGCGCAGAAGTGTGGCGAGGAAGAAATGTGGGAGACAAAGGAGGCCCCGGAGGCATCTTCAAAGAAAGAATATTGAAGGAGAGAAGGCGAAAGCAGGAGCATTGGAATTCGGAGGGCCCGGCTTGGAGACATGAATGCTGTGTGTCCTGGGGCTGGTTATTCATACCCTCTGAGCCGTTTTCTTAGATTTGAAATAAAAGCATTCACAATTGCATGCTGATGTGAGGATTAAATAGGCTCACATATGTAATGAGTTGAGCAATGTGCCAGGTATAGAAGTAAGAACTCGATAATTGTAGATTTATCATTCTCCCTAATATCCTAATCTTACCTACTTCCTCACACCTGCCTGGCACTTGTAAGATTAAAGAAATGGCAAATCGTGGTTTCGAGCTTACATTTGAGGATAAGCAGAGCTATCGTTCTGCGATTCTCACAGAAAGGCTTACAATTAAAAACTAAAATAAAATGTTCCCTCTTCAGATTTTATTCGAACCAGCCCACAAAATTTTTTATCTCTCTTCGCCTTTCAGAAACCCTGCAGCTGATGGCAGGGAAGTCAGACAAGCAGCCTTTAGATGTCTTGAATTCTTGAATTTTCCACTGCTTATTACAATTCTGTCTTACCCATAGCCTGATCCCACAGGCCCCTGACTGCAAAGCCTGCAGAGCAGACTCGCTCTGGCTTTTCCTTTTTTTTTTTTAGTCATTTATTCATCAAGCATTTATTGAGCATCTTCTACATGTCAGACACTGCACTAGTCCCTGGACCAGTGGTGAATAAGACAATGCTTCTCTTCTCGGAGAGCTGAGAGTCTGGAGGAGAACCAGACACGTAAAAAAAAAAATAATTACAACACAATGAAGAGAATGCAATGATCAAGGCTTCCCAGGAAGCAGAGGAGAGGACTTGTAGCCCCACAAGAGGGTGCGGGGGGAGGGGAGGGCGGGGTGAAGGCAATGAGAAGGAAGTCTACAGGTCGGAGCTCACTCAGCACATGGCTCGGAGGGGCAAGACTTGCCAAGACATCCAAGAACGCAACCCTCCTTCTCTCTCCCTTATCATTGATTAATAATCACCTCTCCACCCTTTTTTCATTCACTGCTGTGTCTCTAGCACCTTAGAACAGTGTCTGGCAAATAGTAGATACTTGCTATGGGCTGAATCATGTCCCTCCCAAATTCGTAGGTTGAAGTCCTAACCCCCAGTATCTCAGAAGATGACCATATCTGGAGAGAGAGTCTTTAAAGAGGTAATTCAGGAAAAATAAGCTCGTTAGGACAGGCCCTAAAACAATCTGACTCATGTCCTTATCGGAAGAGGAGATTAGGACACAGATATGTTCAGAAGGAAGATCATAGGAAGAGACAGGGAGAAGAAAACTATCTGCAGGCTGAGGAGAGAGACTCAGAAGGAAGCACCACTGCTCACACCTTGATCTTAGACTCCTGGTTTCCAGAATTGAGAGAAAACTCATTTCTGTTGTTTAAGCCAGCCAGGCTATGGTACTGTGTTACAGCAGTCCTAGCCAACTAATACAATGTTCACAATATAGTTGTCGAATAAATAGATGAATAATGTCTGCATTATAACTGAGAAATATCTAGATAGATAATATAGACAGATGATTGATAGATGATAGGTAGAGAGACAGAAAGACAGAAAGACAGACAAAAAGACAGACAGATGAATATAGATATATACTCTTTCCCTGCAACCAAACGGTGGAGTCCTGGCAGGCTGCTAGCTCATTAAATGACACATAGAAGTTCCTCGATAAATGTGTGTGAGTTTAATTAACATTAACTCATTTCCAAGGGTCAGATTTAACGCTTCACTTTTTTTCAAAGGTGGGAAAGTTTTGTTCAATTTGACCCTGCCATTTAATCACAGGTGACAAAAAAAGGAGAGTAGAACGGAGTGGAAGTTCGCATTTACTAGTCACTTCCCTAGGCCACTCACTGGGGAAGGAGCTTTCCAACAACGACTTAGTTTGATCCTCGCTACGGTCTGTAAAACAGGCATGAACCCGCCTTTGACAGAGGGTAAAACTGAGGCTGAGAGTTTTAGTGACTTTTCTCTTCACGGCACACTTTTATATCTGCTATCTCGTCAGCTCCTCTCAGCAACTCTGTGATTCAGAAAACCTAAGCTCAAGGTAACGTATGCTTGCTTGATTTATTTAAAAAATCCATTCTGCTATAGAAAATAAAATCCAAGAAGCATGCAGGTTATGAGACATGTTGGACATAAGAAGAGTACATGTGTAAATAGAAATAAAATGCATGTAACGTGACCTATTCATGAGGGGCAACAGCACCAGCAGTGGGTTAGTTAGTAGCTCACGTCTCCCCAAAGGACACACGCCCCTGTCCCCACTGGTGATATCCATATGGGCTCATTCTGGTTCTACGTGTGCTCTGCCCAAGAAATACAGATAAAACCTGTAGATGCTCTGCAGATATGGGCAGCTGCATCCTTGTCCAGACATTCCTACCACTCCTCCTCCTCGAATCTCTCCACTGCCACGCCCCTCGCCCCGAGCTGGTCCTCGAAGCCACACTGCGGGGAAGACTAGAGAGGGGATGCAGTGGGGAAAGAGAGGGCGCATGAACTAACCCAGAAGCTGGCTGTCAGGGCCCGTCGACCACCCTTGCACCCAGTCCTAAGTGTGCTAACCTGTACCGTCTCTTTTTCCATGGCATCTCTCTGAGTTTTTAAAATTGATCAAATAAATGGATCTCAGTGTCTTAATTTGGGTGATGAGCCTTCCTGTTTCATGACCTCTGAGAGCCTGCCTGGCATGACACTTCAGGCCACCATGGCATCCAGGTAATTTCCTACACAACGCCTACTGAGTATCCATCTAACTCTAAATCCCTTTTCATCATTTCCCGAGGCTCTGTCCCTGGGGGTGCCTACTGGAAAGCAATACCTTTCCGAAAGAGAAGATTCCTTCTCAAAAATAGCCCCGGCTGGAACTTCTGCCTCTACACAGTCCGATTTCAGATCTTCATTTACATCAAAGATATATAAACTTGAATCGGTATTTAAATCACACATATAGAGTTAAATACGCTGAAAAGTGGTCGGAATTACGTGAGTCCTTGCTCCATCTCTACAGTTCCTCTGCGAGCCTCAGTTACGACATCTGAAAACTGGCCATGATTTGATGATACCTGAGGGTAGGAGAGGAAGAAATACAACCAGAGCTAACTCCCTCCAGCTCTAACCCTGTGCCTGACACTTCTAGTTCTTGCAACTGCCCTATGAGGTAGACACTAAAATTATCCTCGCTTTACAGAAAGGAAGACTGAGTCACTGAGAGGTTAAACGGCTTGCTTGCCTAAGGTCACATAGCAGGATAGGGGTGGAGCTGGGATTTGAACCCAGGTCAGCAGGCTCTTAAGCACAACCCATGTTACCTCAGTGCCCGGCGGGAGAGAGCTCCATGCTGTGGCACGCCATCCTCCCGAACCCCTTTCCCGCGATTGCTTCTCTCCTGCGAGGGGGCCGAACGAGTGGAGTGTAACGGGGCAAATAGCCGGGCCTAACAGAAGTTCTTCTGAATGAATCAGCAAGCAGCAAAGTGAGCATCACAAAATCTAGAGGAAACTAACTGCCTTTGCTGGGGTGAGAACGAGAGCAGAGAGCTGACGATAGAGGATGGTCTTCAAGCAGGAGCCGAGGGAAGGAAGGAAAGATGAGCACCACTTCCACGGGACGGAAGATGCCACTGTCAACAAGCTCCTTGGGAAACGCTGGCTCTATCGCTACCGTCAACCGTTAAAAACGTACCTCGACTTGGCCCCCAAACTGCCACCATATTAATTTCCCCCCATCTATACACCTCCTCCCAAGTTCTCCTATGTTTGAAGGCAGAGTATTTTCACTCGGTCTCTTGTTTTCTTAGGCTAATCCATGCCCTCAGGGTTTTATCCCCAAGAGGTTAATCAAAGGATTTTCCTAAATAAACCAACTCTCCCCTAAGACAAATTCTAGTGCCAACTGCTAACAATGCTTTGGCCCGCCCGAGTCCATGAGCCTTCTTCACAACTGCTGATGTTTAGCACACACATGTCTGCTTTGTCACCTAAGGTCCAGCTGCAGCTTTTCAGCTCTCAGAAGAAAGATAAAAACTGCTTAATCTTGGGGACCTGACTTGAATGACTCCCTCCTTTTCTGGAAATGTCGAGAGACGCCAGGCTCTTGCTGAATGCGCAAGTCCAGCCAGTGGTTCTCAGAAGAGTCAGCCTGCCACCTGCCACGCAGGTGACCTGAGAACAGAGAAGTTGAGCAGAGACACTTGTGGAGAGGGCAAAGCAAGTGCTGCCCTTGGGGAGAATTTCAGCTGGAAGTTTACGTTTTACAAGGGGCCTTCAAGGAAGCCTTGCTTCCCACACAACCAAGGGCAGCAAAGTCGAGGGGCGGAACCTTGAGCAGAGGTCTTCCGGGGCAAGACCTCTTAAAGTCACACCACCAGGCCACCAGGACTAGGACTCGGCCCAGTCTCTTCCAGTGCAGCACAACCAGGACTGGAGAAGACGCAGGAATGTCTACGGCAGCCCAGGAAACCCAGCTTGTCCCGCTCGGAGCCATGATCTCGGCCTGGCAGGTCCCTTGTCTTTTTCAGTCTTTTACTCTATTTAACTTTTTCTCTGCGTTTATGGAATCAGAGATTCCATATTTTTTTTTCTGTCACACTCGGAAAGAACTTTAGGAATGTAAACCAATCACTGTATTTTGCGGAAGGAATAGCCCAGAGAGGTAAAGTGGCTTACTCAGAGCCACACAGCCAGGAAAAGGCGGGGCCGGGACCGTGGTGTCCTGATTCAGTTCAGGTCTCTCGGGGACTAGGAACTTCCGACTCAGCTTTCCAGAAAGAGCAGCCCCCTCCCACAGTGGGGACATCGTAAATACCCACTCCTTCCAGATTTCACTAGTCTCTTCCGTTTGATGCCCACGCCAACTTCAGAGCAAATTCTCACCTTTGCTCGGACTTAAGACCAAGGCTCAAAAAGTTCCAGAGGCTTGCACGGAATCTGTGGTAGGATGAATGAAGGAGCCAGATGGCAAACACGGGGAACATTCTCCAGCCCCGGGCTGAGGTCCTTGAGTCTTCTGAGGCCAGGAACGTCTCCTTCCTTATTTCCACCCTGTCCTGCCCTGACATCCGATAATCCCGCTGTAGCTTCCCTCTGGCTTAGGTCTGTTGCTGTTGATACTTGACCGACACTGAGAACGAGCACTTTCTTAGCTTTTGCTCCCTAGGTGCCTCGCCAGCCCTGTGTCCCTGCTTGGTAGTCTCAGCTTCTTGCTTTTAAACCCACCCTCCACTCTACAATCAGAACGACTTTTCTAGAATTCAGATCGCTGCCTCAGCTTCAACTCCTACCATATCCCCTTTTGCTCCAGGATAGACCCCCAAATGCCTTCATACGGTATTTGAGGCCCCACGGGAACCGTGCAAAGATCTCAAACTGTGGGCTCTGCAGAATCCAACTCAGAGATAAATTATTTTTTAGCACATAATGCCCTAATAATTCCTATATTTCAATGGAAAGGTGAACATTTTTAGTTTCTCTTGAGAAAAAAGTTTACTCTTCACACCTTATTTTTTCCCTCAGCATAAACTTACTTTCTCAGTAATGACACGAAATACATAAAACGGTGCTTGACGAGCGAATGTGATGATATTAGTATTATGATGACCAATGCCCTCGTCAGCCGGAGCTGGGAAGTGGCGGGTCACGTAGGAAGGGCAGGAGGGCTCCCCAGTCTTCACCCCTCCTTGCGACATCCCTCACTTCAGCCACCTGTCAGGCCCTCGGAGATGTCTGAGTTTGTGACACCTGATGGGGTTCCCATCTATCCCCCACTTCCTGTCTCTCCTGAGACTTCCTGTCTCACGTTTTCACGCAACATTAAGCAGCTTGGGTTTTTCTTCATATGCTTTTTCAGCCTGATTCTGAGTCTTGCTTATTGATAACACCTGGAACATGTACTTTGTCTGTTGACCCCACTGAAGAATAACGCCACCGCCAGGCACACCAGCCTGGGACCCAGCGATGAGCACAGGGAAAGTTCATGAGGTGTCTTTAGAAATATACTAAACCGAGGGGACTCACACAGCTAACCACTGACGTGGATTCACATCCTCTCTTGGCTTCTGAAGAGACTGCACTCTTAACCAGTAATACCAATCCGAGTCCAGTCCCAGAAAAGAGCTTGAGCATGGAGTTACATCAAGTTGAGTTCAAACGCCAGCCCTGTCGCTTATTTGTGATCTTGGGCCAGTTACATAATCTCTCTGAGCCATAGTTTTCTCAGCTTTCAAAAGGACAGAACACCTATTCTTCTCCCAAGTATTATGATAACACATGTCCACACAATAACTTGTATGTAAATATATGTAATAGCTTCATTCACAATAGCCAAAACCTGGGATTAAAATAGTGTCTATCAACAGGTGAAGGGGTAAGCCAGCTGTGGTGTAACTCCTGCAGTGAAATAGAACTTGGCAATAAAAAGAAATGCACCATCAACTCAGACAACAAGCAGAAATGTCAAGGGCATTACGCCGAGTGAGAGACACCAGATGCATGTATGAGTCCATTTACACGAATGCAAACCAATCCATCCCGACAAAAAGCAGTTCTGTGGTTGCCTGGGGCCAGGGTGGAGGGAGAGAAAACTCTAAAGGAACTGGAGGAATCTTTTGGGGATGATGGACAGGTTCCAAATCAGGATTGTGGTGGCGGTTTCAGGGGCATATGCCACTGTCAAAACTCATCGAATTGTACACTTTAAATACATGTAATTTATCATGAAAAAATTATTCCTCTATAAATTCGAAAAGAAACAGAAATGATTAAAACCATAACCCCTGCCATGTTCAGTGGCATTTAATAGTAATGGATGAGATTCCTCTATTTTTTTTAATTTTGCAGTGATTCTTATTTTAAATATGTAAAATAATTGATATTAAGAACTGTTATACTAGGGAAGAACTGTATAACTTTGTGTTTCCTAGCAGTTATTTGACACTTTCCAATGCAATCTTAACAAAGTCCATTGTAATTTCAAATTTAGTACAACAGTGTTTATATATACATAGTATTTATATATGCGCTTAAACTATGTGTAGGCAGGTCATAAAAATGTTTGATACATGCCTTAGTTGATGCCAAAAGGAAAGATTCAGGCCAGTGGCTGTGTGGCTTGGTAGTTCTGTGGGGTAAGTGCCCGGAGCCCCTGGAGAGGGGACAGGAGGCTTCCACAAGAACGGCCCATATTTATCAACCTGTGGCAACACGGATGGCCTGGGTCCCAGGCATCCTCATCATCAGCTCATCTCTCATTTTTGGTCCTCACACACTTGCGGTTCCGAAAAGCGCCTTTCCTTTTGGTGCGTGCTTGTCAAACACTAGCCTCATCACTTCCTTCTCCAAATTTTCTCCAAGTGTCTAGTAGACAGGGTTCCCCTAACAAGGACGTCGAGCAAAGACCTCATCTTAAAAGATAACTGGAGAGAGCAGGGGAAGTGTGGGAGTGAGTGCCGTCCTTTATCTTACCAAATACCTGCCTCCCACAGTCTGTTCTTGGCCTTTCTCTGCAATTTCATTCAGGTCTTTGATCATTATCTTAATAGGCATGTACCCATCATTTACCACAATGCAATAAGTGGAGTGAACCTTTTTCTACAGTTAAGAATGACATTTCTATTCGTTTTTTCTCTCCCTTATAAAGCTGATGCTTGTCCATTATTTTAACTCTAGCTCTTCTTGACTCTCTAGGATGGCCCAGTGCTCTGGTTTTGTCTGTAAAAACTGGAGAGATAGAGAGTTAAATCATCAACTAGAGAATTTGGTCACTGCAGACCTAGACTCCTGGTAACTCAGTACAAGTGGAAATAGCAAGTTTCTTTTAGTCTTAATTATCTGTGTAATTACTTTAGCCCAGAGAGATGCAGTCTCAGAATCTCAAGAAAGGTGGTTTTTTTCTCTCAATTCACCAGCAGCATAGTCAGCAACATTTATAATGTGCCTACTGTATGAAGCAGTGCTGCATTAAATATTGAGAGGTACCTAAGAGACCTACTATAGATGGTGCTCATTAACCTCTAAACAACCTGACTACAGAAACGAGATCGTTGGAGAACCTGATGTGTACCAGGCAGTAGGCCAGCTGCAAAGACACACGGATGTGCAGTATGTGGACTTGAGAACCATATAGTCTGGTAGGTCAGAATAAGCAAGCCAAAAAAGGTGAGAGTGCATTATCATTCTTACGATACTGACTCTTAAGTGTAGCAGGAGTTTAGGGACAAAACAGTCAAGGTGCAGGACCTGTCAGCCCACGTTTAACGGACATGTACCCTATGCCAGACATTACCTCTTAGACTTTTGCCCACAATCATCACAGATTTTTACAACTCAAATGTCACCTCTTCCATAAAGCAGACCCAGCTCCCCAAACCAAAGGGTTCACTCACTCATTACTCAGTACTCCCTTATACCTGTTTGGCATTGATATCATTCTGCCCTGTGTGCAAATAAGTTGTTTGCAAGTCCGCTTTGACCACTGGACCCTTCTTGTGGTTTAGGTTTGTCTTCCTTACGTGTTTATCTTTGAGAACATTCATGACTATGACTCGCACAGAATAGTTTTAACAGTTCTCCATAACAAAGGGATGTGATCAAAGGTGATGACCTTGACCTCTTTCCAAGAATCCTCACCAGAAAGCTTTGTCCTGATTAGCTTACACTGGTACTTTGGGTTCCAAAATTTGATTCCGATATTGTCATTGATAGTGAGAAAATAATAAGGTCAATGGATTTGGGGTGTTGATGAAATCAAATAATTGCTAAAATGAGAGTATGGAAGTAAATATGTTAGAAGGACAGGAGGTCGTTAAAGACACATGCCTGAAGTCAAGGCCAGAACAAGGTCTAGAGCATAACTATGACAGTGGGAAGATAAGATGGATGAAGAAAAAGGATCATGAAGTTCAGAAGGTTGAGAAACCAAGAGATTAACAGATACATGGTCAATAGGAATATTAAAGACATTCTGAATGGGACAGGAATAATGGTGGAAAAGAAAATGGTGGAAACCAGTTAGCAGTTAAACGCTTTGCTACTTTCATATTATAAAGACTCATCTGGCCCAACCCAGCAAAAACTTATAAGGAAAAGGTTAACAGAATGAGAATTTCACCAGTCTCTAAATGATCCCTTTGACTTCAGTTTTCCACTCTGTAGCAAGAACAATCTATTAAGTAATCCATTTTGTCACTTTAGCATCCTCTGCTAGCAACCATTCTAATACTCTCCTGTGCCATCAGGAAAAAAATACAAATTCTTTAACATGATTTAGAAGGCTCCTTAATCTATAGTCTCTGTCACGATTTCTAGATTCGGGTAGTTTCTCCAAACTCTTGATCATATGTCCTTACCAGAAAAATATTTTGAACATGCATTCCTAATGTACGTCTATTTATATAGTACTATGTTAATATGTTATTTTATTATAAAACATAAAACAAATAAGAGAAGTTATGTGAGTAGCTATAATGCAAAAAGTCAAAAGGGACTGTTTGAAATAGATAAATTTGTAGTTATAGTTGGAAAATCAACAACCATTTTTTAATAACCAGTGGAACAACTAGACAGAAAATCAGCAGATATTAAAAAAAAAAACTCAACAACACTATCAAACAATAAGATCTAATCAACATTAACAGGACAATAGCAGAACACTCACTCCGTTTAAGTGCATAGAGAACATATATCAAGAAAGACCATATCCTGGGGGCACAAAATAAACTCCAAAAGACTGAAATCTCACAGAGTGTGTTCTCTAACCACAATGCAATCAAACTAGAAATCAGTAACAGAAAGAAAACAGAAAAAGTTCCAAACGCTTGGAAACTAAACAACACACTTCTACATAATCCAAGGGTCAAGTCAAGTCTTAATGGAAATTTTTAAATATATAAAACTGAATGCAAATGAAAATACAACACATCAAAATTTGTGAGACACGGCTAAAGGAGGTTTCACAGGGAAATTTATAGTGCTAATTGTAGACATTAGCAAGATAAAAAGTCTCAAATAATTTAAATTTCCACATCAAGAAACTAGAAAAAGAAAGGCAAAATAAACCTAAAGCAAGCAGAAGAAAAGTAATAACAAAAAGAGCAGATATCATTGAAATTGAAAAGAGAAAAGCAATAAAGAAAATCACTGAAACAAAGAAAAATCTGAAAAGACCAATAAGATCAACCAAACTGTAGCAAGACAGACGGAAAAAAAAGTTGAGAGAGAAAACACAAAGTATCAATACCAGGAATGAAACAAGAGGTACTGAAGACTTTGCAGACATCGAAACTGAAAGAAGGGAAAATTATAAATAACTCTACAGATATACATTTGATGACATAGATAAAATGTACTAATTCTTCATACTACACACATAATTGATTTGAGATGGATTATATACCGAAACATAAAAGCAGAAAGGTAAGTCTTCTAGAAGAAAACATAAGAGAAAATCTTCATAACCAAGCAAAGATTTTCTGGAGAGGATACAGAAATCATATATTATCAAAGAGAAAAAAAGATAAATTATGCTTCATCAAAATTAATATCCTCTATTCACTAGAATATATCATTAAGAAAACTCAAGACACAGATAGGGGAAAAATATTTTCATACATATATCTGATAAAGGAGTCCTGTCAGAATATATAAACTCTGTAATGAAAAAAAATAGTAAAAAGAGAATTGGTAAAAATTGTGGAAAAAACTTCACTGAAAGAAGATATAGGAATGACCAGTAGTATATGGAAAATGCTCAACTGATTTTGGGAACCATACATAAAATAAAAATTATAATGAGGTACTACTACATAAGAATGACTAAAATGAGACAGACCGATAATAGAAATGTTGGTTTGGACGCAGAGCAACTAAACACTCAAACATTCCTGGTATCAATTCAAAATATACCACCACTATAATGATAAAAATTCACCTATTGATCCAGCAATTCCTCCCCTGATGTTTAAAGAAGAGAAATAAAATCAAATTCCACTAAAACTTGTACGAGAGTATTCATAGCAGCCATATTCACAATGGCTAGAAACTTGAAACAACTCAAATGTCCATCAATAGGTGAACTGAGTTTAAAATTTGTGTTCATTGTATACGGTGAA
Source organism: Pteropus medius (assembly GCF_902729225.1). NCBI lineage: Eukaryota > Metazoa > Chordata > Mammalia > Chiroptera > Pteropodidae > Pteropus > Pteropus medius. The sequence continues at coordinate 6,396,157 of NW_024349804.1, read as the reverse complement.
GTACTATTTAGCAACAAAAAGGACAAGCTACTTATAGAAAAAAACAGATGAATTTTATAGACCTGTTAAGCAAAATAAACGAGAGAGAGACAGAGAGAGAAAGAGGCAGAGGCAGAGACAGAGACAGAGACAGAGAGACAGAGAGACAGAGAGACAGAGAGACAGAGACTACATGATTACATTTCTATAAAGTACAAAAACAAGGCAAATCACTCTATGGAAATAGAAGTTAGAAAGTTAGAAAACAAGTGAGTCGAGGTGGAGGGGATTGATTCAAAGCTGTGTATAAGGAAATTTTCTGGGTTGATGAAAATATCCCATATTTTATTTTGGGTGGTTATTATATGATAGTACAAAATCATTCAAAACTCATTGAACCAAGTATGTAAGATTTGCGCAATTTATTGTCTGTAAATGATACTTCGGTAAAAAAGAAACTAAGATAAAAATTTCAATGAACAATATTTAAAATAGTCTTCGACATGATGTTCCATGCCATTGGTTTGCTGACGGCTTAAGCATAATCTGTTTAAAACGGTTAACAACAATTGCGAAAATTAATTTTCAAATAGTCTTGACAATTGCGATCTTATCTTCTTACCCCTAAACCTCCTTGTCTGATCTGATTACATTTTCATTTTTTTAGGACTTGAAATATCAGCTCTGCCTACTTGTTCTTCTTTTAAGATGGTTTTCATAGTGTTATCTTTAATACAAGTCAGCTTCTTTGCAGAAATCTTTCCAAGTGGCTTACTCGTTTTGTGAAGTTTAATTTAGTTATAACTATTTAAAAACAGGGCCCTTGCACAAGTAAATAGGACTTTATTACTTAAGGTGAGTCTAGGTGTCAAGACACCGATTTAGAAAACAGGGTTAAATACATTCTTTAAATCTTCCTTCATTATTTATTCAAGAAATTGATATTGCTAATTAGGTTCCACATACTGTTATAGTCTCTGGGGATTCAGAGGTGAACCAAACAACCTAACATCTTTCTCTCTCAGTGCTGAAATTCTGATGAGACAAACAGACAATTAAAAAATAAATGACATGGTGACAAGTGGAAAGGAGAAAAATAAAGCTAGAGAGGATATGAAATATAGGGCGGGAGGAGGGTGACGATAACCTGTGGTGGTCAGAGGCCGCACTCAGAATGTGACCTTGAGCCAAGACCCAAAGGAGCCATGTGAATATCTGCAGGAAATTGGTTCCGAGAAGAGGAAAGATCCTTGCTGAGGGAGGAAAGATCATCCTAGCTGAGGGAAGCAGGAAGTGAAGTGGACAGTTTCGAGATCCTTTTGAGTCAGAGTCCATGGATACTTCTTACAGATGGATTAGATATGAGAGAGAATGGGAATAAGGAAAAGAAGAAATAAAGGCTGACTCCCAGGTTTCTGCTTTCAGCTAATCAGTGAACAGTGGTGCCACTTAGGGAGGTGAGGAAGCTGAGTCAAGAGGTCATGTTTGACATGATAAATCTAAACCGTTAGGTAATACATCACGGTCATCCCTTTTGACTTTGAGGACATTCAGGCTCAGAGCGTATAATTCACTCGTTGCAGTAGATCGTCCATGCTGCCTCATTGCAATGTGACTGTGCAACACCTCCCATCAAGAGGGGGAGTCTATTTCTCTGCCCTTGAATGTGGGCTTAGATGTGTGACTCGTTTTGGTCAAGTCAGGTGTTAGCAAGTGTGACGCAAGCAGAGGCTCGGAAAATCGCTTCGACAATAACATCCATAACCACTGCGATGGGGACAAGCTGGGTTAACCTGCTGGAAGACGGGAGACACATGGCCAAGTTACCCCCACACCCCAGCTGATAGATATCACTCCAAGCACCAGACACATGAATGAGATTACCTTGGAACACCCAGCCCTGTCAGAGCCAGCCCAGACCAGAATGTGAGAAACAAACAAACAAAACACGTTCGAATCACTAAATCATTTCAGCAGAACTGAACCGATACACTTGCCCCAGACCCGGAGCTGGGGGACTGCCTGAGTCGGCAATTGTGGCTTTTTCTCCTAACGTTATTGTGTCTTCGTTATTCTAAGACTAGTGCCTGCAAAGACTAGGTCATAGAATCAGAACCAGGAACATTCTGGGGCCACGTCCTCTAAGCTGCAGTCTTAAAGCAAGTGTGTATTGAAAGTCATTCCATTTGTAATGTGCAACCTCTCTCTCTCTCTCTTTCTCTCTCTCTCTCTCTCT
>NW_024349804.1:6284606-6393610 GCF_902729225.1 Pteropus medius | reverse complement strand
CCCCTCTCCCAGCTTGCAGAGACAATGTTGCTGTAAAAGCAACCAACAGAAATCCAATTCAATCTCTGGGGAAATTTATAGAAAAAAAAATCTTGCTATGCCAGTGCTTTTTCCATGGCAATATGAAGCATATGGGATCTCAGAAGAAGCATCTATCACAATATGTTGCATTGCAGTGCAGGAATTGGCATTTTCTCCAATTCCTCAAAGCATAGCTAAGAGCAAAATAAATGTGAAGGTATGAGATCCAGGCCACAGCTGATACGTGGTCCCTTTCAAAGCATTCTACCTGTTTAAGGAAAAGAAATGCAAAAAGCAAAAAAAAAAAAAAACAACGAAAAACAAGGCCCTTGAATGTAGCACACCGTTGGTTCTGGAGGTCTCTGAGCTGAAACTCCAACCCAGGGCATGTCTGAAATTGGAAATGGTGTCCTGGGGTGCAGCCACTGCAGCCCAGACCACAGACAGAGGCTGAAAACAGCATTCTGGGGCCCCAGATGAAACAGGAAAGAGAGTCTAAAACTACCCAAGCTGGCTTTAGAAATGAGAAGTCCTGAACCCTAGCCCTAGCTTCATCACCACGCTCATGTAGGACTGCGGACAAGTCGTGTTGTCATCACAGAGATGACCCAATAAGTCATCATTACCATGAACACACTAGCGCAGGACTCACTGTTTAGAGCTAAGGGTGAGCAGAGGGCAGTGCCCCAGGGCAGTGGACACGGGACCAGAAAGTTTAGATATGATGAGCTGAGAGCTAGGGTTGTGTTGGGGGCCTTGAGAACGAAGGAACCGGGGTATCCCTAATTAGCCAGAGAACATGGAGCGTGTTGGGTGCTTGGAGTTTAAACAGGAGAAGGACCGTGGGCCGTAGCGGGGAGCCTTACTGCTGATGGTACCGTTTAGCGGTGGGTGACCCTCATGAGAGTCACATCCATGGTGCCAGGCACGTTTACATGCGTCTCCTGGATTAAAGCTGACCGCGGCACTGAGGTGGGGGTGGGTGCTACTGGCTTTGCTTTATCAGTAAGGAAATGGACACAAAAGGTGGGATGCGACTTGCTTCAACCTCACAGCCACTATGTTTTGGAGTTTAGATCTAAGCCCAGGTCTGTGTGTTGCTAAACTCCATGCTTTTATCATTTTAATTTTCTTGGAATATAAGACTTAAAAATAATGCCTGTGAATATAGTCTGAAATATTATGGAAAAGATAACATGGCACTCTCTGGCAGGAAAAAAAAAAAGTGGTAGTTACTTATACGACACGAGTTCCATTGATGAAGTGGATTCTTTCTCTTCTTGCTCACCATCGTCGAGGCTCACACAGCTTCTCTTCCTCCCCTACCCCTGGCAGCAAGAGTGGAAGAGGCCCAGCGAAGTGCAAGGGCCCGGAACGCCAGACCCTGCGTGGTCCCTCGGTCACGGTCACAGTCACAGACGTCTCAGGGATGCAGTGCATGCGGGAGGGGGCCATACTGCTTCGCAGGGCCTGCTAGGTCGATCCTGAGATCTCTCCAACAGGAGAGAGGAAATGCTCAGAAATGAGCTCTGGGATTGGACATAATTTTAAAAGAGAAGCCTCCGTCTGGCTTCTAAGTCGCTTAATCAAAGTTATATTCCTATGCCTCTAATTAATATTTGACATTAGATGAAAGAGTTTAATTCCACTATGTCTGTGTGTGTTACATTCCTCAAATGAAATGAAAATCATCAGAAAAGATTATAAATCCAAGAGTTTTCCCATTCAAAAAATAGTAATGGCAATTTGTGTCCCCTATGTGGGACACACAGAGGACAACTGATGAGATAAAAATCACTTGGAGGTAACTGGAGGCCATCAGGGTATAATGAGCAGCCCCACTGTGGTGTCAGGATCGGGTTGGGTGCTGGGAGGTTGGGGAGGGGCCGGATGGAGTGTCTGCCAGGCGGTTCTAGAAATGGCAAGTTTACAAATACAGTTGTTCTCCCTTATCAATTGGAAATACGTTCCAAGACCCCCAGTGGGTGCCGGAAATCACAGACAGAACCAAACCCTATATGTACTATGTTTCTGCTAAACATACATACCTACGATGAAGATTAATTTATAAATTAGGCACAAAAAGAGATTAACAACAACAACTAAAATAGAACAATTATAACGATATACTGTAATAACGGTTATGCGAATGGCTTTGGGGACATTTTTAAGTAAAATAAGGTTACTTGAACACGAGTGCTGTGCTGATCCTGGAACCGAGTCACCTCTAAGTGACTAATGGGTGGGACCATCCACGGCTTGGAGACGCTGGACAAAGGGACGACTGACGTCCCCAGCGTCAGATGGAGGGTGACAGTGCAAGATTTCGTCACACTAGTCAAAACAGTGCACAACTTAAAACTTAAACATTGTTTATTTCTGGAATTTTCCACTTAATATTTTCGGACTGTGATTGACCACGGGTAGCTGAAACCGCAGAAAGCGAAGCCATGGATAAGGAGGCACTACTGCAGGGCGGGGTCAGGTGACGGTCCTAAGGAAAGCTCAGGGGAATTCCAGCTTTGCCACTTACCAGACCTGTGACTTCGGGCAACTGAACTTCCCTGAGCCTCAGATTCCCCTCCTGACAATGAGGAGCATAGGTTCTTACTTGCCAAAGGAATTAGAGACACAGATGAGATAATGCTGTTTTCCAACCTCACCTCTTCAGAAAGATCATCTGGAAGAGGCTGTCCAAATATGGATCCTCAGGTCCCTTCCCAGAGGCTCCCAGGGACTGTGGCTGTGCTTTCAACAGGTGTTCCAGCAGCGACCAAATCAAGGGGCGGGGCTGGGTCTTTGTCTGGACGCTTCCCTCTCCCCAGGACATGCTTCCATTTTAGTCACTCCCGATCAACATAAATATTTTTACTTATTCTTTTTTTTAACTCTTCACTTTAAAATAATTTCAGGCTTATAAAAGAAAAGTTTCAAAAAGAATGGTACAGTGTGTTGCCTTATACTCTTCACTCAGCTTCTCCAAATATCACCGTCTTACCTAACCATCATACAATGATCGAAATCAGGACATCGACACTGACCCAATACTCTCCGTGAATTCACAGTCCTTCGTTAAATTTTACCAATTGTCCCACCAGTGTCCTTTTTCTGAACCAGGGTCCAACCCAGGCAAATTCCAATCAATTAAACATGCTGTGCTTGCTAGACAAATGCCTTATCTGAAAAAGTCCCCGGCAACCCTTCTAAATAGATGGATGCCTCATCTCCATCTCACATAGAGTTGCTATTACACCTCACATGATCCTTATAATCAAGAAATTTGATTAAACATTGAGATAACGAGTTCCATGCTCCTGGCACGTGTTAGTAGGATAAGTAGAAGCTCACCCAAAACAAAACTTCCACATTCGTATGCAAGGAATCAAGAAAAGAGTGATGAAAGGCAGGCAGAAGCATTTGTAGAGAAGAGCTTGAGACACAGAGACCCTTGAGACGCTTGTCCTTCTATTCCCTTGAGCAATGCCACCCCCAGCCATAACCACCAGCACAACCCCGCCTGTCAGTCAGGGTCCATTAAATGAGAAGATGCGTGGAAAGGAGTTAGCTCAACGAGCACACAGGGAGGACTCAATGAATGTTGTTCATAATTTGTGTTACTCTTTTAGAAGCCACTCTTGAGAGGTCTCTGGATTCAGACCATGAAGTGCGATAGTCCCAGTTTCCAACCCCCTTCCTCTTCTTTGAAACTCTCAGATAGCTTGGAACACATCCTGATTTCTATTGTAGTTATCTGTATGCTTCTTTATCTTATCGCCTCTAGTAGGTTGTAAATTCTGATCCTTTCACCCCCTGTAGAGGCTTTCAGAGCTTCCTGCAGCTCACACTGCCAGGAGCTGGCCTTCCAAAGGCACCGGGACACCCAGCCTGCAGATCTTCTAATTTAATTGATCGCCAACACTTTAGGCGTTAAATTGTTTTGAGCATCTTCGTATAAAGTTGCCATTGTGCTCAACAGGAGGAAGCATCTATTCTAAACTTATAACAGTTGTCCCCTCTTCATAATAAAAAGAAATGCCCTTATTCAGGTGACCTACTTATCGATAACGAGGACTTTGGGGCACAATCTATATTTTGGGTGCTGTAAGTTGCCTTTAGGGAAAAGAGAGACAAAGAAAGTTTAAAGAGGTTGATGACACTTCCTAGCACTTTGGTTCTCCCGATCTTCAAAGCACTTTACACAAGTCAACTAATGAACACTTCATCACTCAGCATGAAGTCCGTCCCGCCCTCCCACCCCGGGAACTGGAAGGCTCCGGGCTTCAGTCCTGCAGCCAGACTTCAAAAGTCTGGGCAATTTGCAGTTAACAATTGCATTTATGATTTCTCTAACCTAAAAGAGAGACAGTCACTTCTCACGCCTTTCCCCCGAGTGAGTTCTGGCTGGATGTTTGTTGACTGACTAACTCAATCAGACTGATGGCAGATCATTAAATGAGGCCCTCCCTCTTCCTCAGGCCTAATAGATAAGGCACAGGCCAAGTTTGTTCCAGGAAATTTCTTTGCAATGCTGCATTAGATCAATTAATATAAAATGTTTAGGGCTATGAGTCCCTTGTAAAATTAGATGAAAGTTATGGACCTCATCCCTGGGAAAATTCTAAGTGTACACCTAACTGCTGAAAACATTTGCATGACTTTTCAGAGCCCCCTTTGAAGCCCAGATTAAGACGCTGGTATTGTTTGGAGGCAGCCAGCTTAAAAAGGATCACCTATGTCTAGGTTTGGGAGAAATAATTTATTCTGTCATGAATACTTTGGTTTCACTGGTTTAAACGTAAAATTTAGAAATGCAGTTGCCCTTTTCAGATTAGGCATCAAGAATATTTTTAAATGTTATATGAATACGTTTCTTTTTAAAATTGTTAAATGAAACAGTGTGCTTTCTGGTCACAGGCATTCGCAGTGACTTTAGGAACTTGTTTTTGTCTTTCTTAGGCTCATTTAATGACATGGTTTTATATTTGGGAGACCAGGAAAAGTATTGCTTGTCTTCTCAGGGAGCGGATGCCTTGCGACTGCGCCTACAGCAGTGTTAACTAAATCCTCTGTAACTACCCCCCTCCCCAGCAGAGCGAAACGAATCACATTAGGAAAATCTGACACCCCAACACCTAATTCCCAGCCTTTTTGAAAATCAGAAAGAAAAACAGTTTGTAGGCAACCGATGGAAAAGAGCCCCACTTTCTAGGAAGAGTGAGGATTTTGAGAAGCAGGCTGTGAGTAGGAGGGAAAATACTAAAGAGCGTGGAGGGAAAAGATTAAAAGGGAGTTGAAAGCCCCTTGGGAGCGGCCCTCCAAAACCAAGAGCTTGCATTTCAATGGCCAGGCTTGAAATGCAGAAATCTAAGATTCCTTCTGAAAAGACCTGTGATATTGAAAACAGCCCAGATCTCAAAGAAGCTTAGGTGGGTCTGTTTACCCCGAATGCAAGTTTACCAGCCCCTGCTCCAGGGGACGGGGCCTCACTTCCTGCTGATGTTTTTTGGAAAAAGGAAGGAATTAACAGGTTTGGGGCCAAGAGAGAGGATTCATGAATTAAAGCCAAGGATTAAAGGGTTTTCCACATGTCTCACCAATTGATGCACAAATCTGCACTTCTGCTGGCCCAGGTGTTCTTAAGTGACTGTTTCAGATGTAACAGAAATTAAGGAGTTCAAGTCTGTGATTTTTAGCTAAAGTGCTCAGAGAAGAGAAAACCAGCCAGAAGGGTTTATCTCCTTCCTGAATTTCTTGTCAACTTCCTGGATTCTTTCCTCTGACCCATTGCTTTCTTTCCTGGTTAAGTTACCTGAATCTGATTTCTATATCTCGCTCCACCTGCTCTTTTTATAACTAAAAGGGTCAAGTGGCAATTATGTCAGGCTTATCTGTCTATCCAGCTCAGCTGTGGGCACCTTCCTTCTCTGAGATCCAGGGAGGTGGTGGAAAAAGGCTACTGCTGAGTTATGCTCCTGCCCCAATCTGAAATTGAGAGCCACAGGGTCGGGTTTGGGTTTGAATCCTGAGTCTGCCATCTCCTGGCTTTGAGAAGCAGGTAGCTTAAATAGCCTTTGATTTGGGGTCATTTCATTTATATAGGGGACTACCATGCCCATTTCATAAATCTGTGGTAAAGATTAAATGAGATATTTAAGTACATAAGTATATTCTGCCTGGTTCCATAAAGAATTTGTAGTAATACCTCCCCTCCGACACACACACACACACACACACACACGGAAAAAGAAAAAGAAAAAAATGAAAAATACTAAAGATTTAATCAAATATGTTTTTCGATAAAAATCCTTGTCTACAATGACATAGACTCATTTTTAAACTTGAGGTTTTTGGAATACGTTTATATTTTAGAAACCATTTTTTTTTAACTTCAGAGTAAATGTACAGATTGAAGAAAAGAGAAGATATGAGTTTTTTTCAGTTTACATTTCAATTTCAATTACTTCCTCTTCTTGGACAGGAAGCTGAGATATCATCTGTCTGGTTCTGCTCCCAGGATGGTGATAGTCAGGTCAAGATGCCAGAGGGGGCAGGGAGGGGTTGGTCGATGCCCTGCCCCCCTTCACCTCACTAATATCAGATGCCTTGCATCCGAGTGGTGCTTTGTAAAATCCCATGAGATACATACAAGGCATAGGAATTTTTATGCCCATTCTATAGATGAGGAAATGGGTTTGCAAGAAAAAAAACATGGCTTTCCCAAAATCACACAGCTAAGTTGGTGGGGTTGCTAGCACTCTACCCCAGGTCCCAGCATCATTCTGTAGAGTGACATAAAACTTTTGAATCTCTACTTTGCTCATGTTCTCTACTTTGCAAAGTTTCCTTCCTTGCTCCCTACCCACCTATGCCTTCACCTGTGGTCCTCTTTCTGACCAATTAAATCTTTATTTTATCTAAGGATCACAATATTAACCTCCTAGAGTGAATCTCCTTAGCAACCAGCTGCTGAGGCGATAAGGAAACACATCCTCATCGATGCCTCTCAGCTCAGCTCTTCTTCCTACAGTTGGATGCCCGTTGCTGTCGCTTGGAAAGGTTGCTTCCAATGATCACTCCAAATGTATGAGTGACACATTTTACCGATGAAGCAAAATTCTTAAATTCTGGGATTTTAACATAAATGAGAATCTGCAAGCGATCCCAACGCTTTCTTTTTCCAGGGAAGAAGTATGGAACGGAATGCTATGCTCAAACGTAGATACTACTGATTTTCCTTTTCTGTCTGGTATCAGCACTAGATGATGCCGAATGCCAGGCACTGTGCTAGGCACTTCGCGTGTGTTATCTCGTTAAGCCGCACGGTGGCCTTTAAGATAGGCACCCTTCCTGTCCCCATCTTACTGATAGAGAACTGAGGGTCGAAGGAGGTTAAGTCATTCAGGGTTGTGACAGTAGTAAGTGCTAGAAGCAGGGTTCAAATTCAATAGTTTCTTAACCCAAAGCCTGGTCTCTGTCCTATTGTTCTTTACTGCTATCTCTCTCTGTTCTATAAGAAGAAATTACTTATGATTCTAGAAGCGTTGACAATATATTGGTTTTCATAATCCAAAGTTTTGGTGACAGTGCAGGAAATGGATACAGAGAGAACCTTATCATTTTAGACTTCTCTTTGAAAAAATAAACAAGCAAACACACACACACACACACACACACACACACACACATACACATCCTCTAAATTTATGTGTTATATGCCAGGCACCAAGGATACCAACATGACTAAGATAGAATTTTTAAGAATTTGGTTTAGTGGGGGACAACAAAAGCCAAAGATTATACCTTTTTTAAGGAGTTATGACAGAGATGCAATTATATGATGAGAGGACATAAATAATAAGGATGTCAGAAAAGGCCCCCTGAAAGAGTACCTGCTTGAGCTGGCTTCAGAGCATGACATCCTTTAGGGAAGGGCCATTTCATGGAGAAGTCTGGGCAAGGGCCAAAGTCTGCAGTGCTGTAAGCACATGGCATGTAGGGATCTGGGGCTGATGGCAGAGATGAGGCTGTGGAGAGGTTGGTGCGCATCATCTCATGAAGGTTGGCTTCAGCTCATGTTTCTTACCCTTTATTTTTATACCAATTCCCAATTCAGCTCTGCCAGGCCATATGTCCATAAATGGTGGTTTTATTATTCTGGGTTCTCCAAAGAAATAGAACCACTAGGATTTGTATTGTATTCTATTGTATCGTATTGTATTGTATTGTATTGTATTATTACACCATATCATATTACTTTAACAAAGAGATTTATTATAAGGAATTGGCTCACATGTTTGTCTTCTGTTCCTTAAAGGGATTAGATGTTCCATTCTTTAAAGGCCCACCCACACTGAGAAGGGCAATCTGCTTTCTTCAGTCTACCAATTCCAAGGCTAGTTTCATCCAGGAACACCTTCGCAGGCACACCCAGAATAATGTTTACGCAAATATCTCAGTACCTCCTGGCTCAGTCAACACATAAAGTAACCATCTCAGTGTCCAAATTTTGTTTCCAGAAAAGATGGTTACTGATGCCAAGAGACGTGTCTTAAAGTATTTTAAAATCAGAGCCTTTTAACACTACACCACACCATAAAAGCATTTTGGTGTAGCATTTGATTCAGCAGAGAGGCAGTGGGCGGGAGAGAAAAAAAACAGCCATTGAAACCACAGGCCACTAGACTCAAATCCCGGTTACTTTCCACCCCTCTGGACTTGGGGAAATGTCCTACTGCTTTAGAACCTCAGTTTTCTTATCTATAAAATTAGGATGCTCGAGAGCGATATTCGAAATCAGTCTCTACAAGCGCCCAGCCATTAAAAGAGAAGTCAGCCCTGTGGGGCTGTACCCGCGTGCATCACTTGCATACCCACCCTGGAGATGATGACACCCACTTCATGGGGGAGTCTGTGAAGATTAACTGATGCAGAAACTGGCCCACAGAGATGCTCGAGATTGACCAAAAAGGTCAAGAGCTCATCTTCTGTCTTCTGATGCCTTTGGAAGTGATTCTGTCTTTGCTTTCTAACCAGGAAGATGCACCTGCTATATCTGTGGCCATCAGCCTTGTGGGTGTCCAAAGTCAGGGCAAAGAGCATCATCTGCTGGTGCAGGTCAGTCCTGAAGCAGCAGCAGCAGTGGCTTCCTGACCCTTACTCGATTCCTGATTTGGTGCCTCTGATTATGGCTTCGTGGTAGTGAGTTACTGACAGCTGTGTGGCAACTTCTCAGTTAGGCATCAGCTCCTTTGGTGAATCAGTCCTGAAAGTTCAAACTTGAGTCTTTACCTCTTGGATGTTCTACAACTAAATGTAGGTGGATTATAGTCATGAGCTTATCTTCCGGGAATTTAGCCACGGATTTATCTATTATCCAGGTGTGTGCAAAACATGCATGCAGAGCTTTCACTAAAGCATTATTTCATACCAAGAAATAGCTGGAAATGACCTAAGTGCCCATTAATGAGGTTTGCTTAAATAAATCATGTTGTATCCACACAACTGAACCCTAACTAACAATTTTAATTTTTTAAAGGAATCAGACCTAGCTGTGCAGCTATGGAAAGAAGCCTATGACATAACGTTAACTAATGCTGTGAAATATTTTAATTTTTGCTTGGTTAGTTATACCCACTCAGCTCGCATATTTGGAAAACAGTTCCTCTGCCCTTCACTCACTCTGGTGGGTCCTCGACTCAGGCTGAACTAATTCATGCAATCTCCTCCCTTTCTAGAAAGACTGGTTCTGATAAAGGCACACGGAGAACCAGGCACCATTCATTTTTTGCGTCAGCTTCCCGAGTGACAACTTTAAAGCAAACAGCAAGAGCCAGCCTCTTACTATGTCCTTCGCACCAAAACCCATCAGTCATCACAAGAAACCCCGCCTGGCTTTTTCCATCATTCCCATCTTTTTGCTGCCTCTGCTTTGCATGGCACCCCAGGTTGGGTTTCCTAGGAATCAGGCCCTGTAAATATAATCAGCGAGCAGGAAGTTCAAAAGGAGATCTCTCATGGAAATGGGGAAAGGGGAAGGCTGGGCTCTGGCCCTAAAGGAAAAACCCCTATTTGTCTCTACTCTCCACACTGTAAGGAAAAAATTGTTTTCTTCCACTCTGCCATTCACACCGCTGTATTTCTGGTCGCCAAATGGGTAGGGTTACTACACCAAGCAATTCTCTGACATACAATTTGATTCTGACATTACCTACCTGGAGTTAGCGCTCACGCCACAAGACTTCGGATGCCAAGTCCAAGTCCAGGTTGTCATCTGCACTTCTGACCAACCAGCCATAAGTCGGAGGTCCTTATGACCCCTTCCTCAGACTCAATAATTTGCGAGAACGGTGTACCGAACTTAGGAAAACGGTTTACTCTTTATATTACTGATTTCTTGTAAAAGGATGGAACTCAGAAGCAGCCAATGGAACCGATGCACAGGGCTGGGCATGTGGGAGGGGTGCAGAGCTCGCACGCCTTCTCTGGGCAGGCCGGCACCTCCGCCAATTCGAAAGCTCTCCAAACCTCATTATTCAAGGTTTTTAAGGAGGCTTAATTACATAATTGATTACATCATTGGCCATTGGTGAGTAAGTCAACCTCTGATCTCATTTCTCTTCCCCAGAGGTGGGGGGTGGAGCTGAAGGTTCCAAACCTCTGCTCACTTGGTTAGTTTCCCTGGCAACCAGCCCCCATCCTGAGACTATCCAGGAGGACCCTACCACCAGCATCTCATTTACATACAAAGAGACATTATTACACCAAATGACATGTTCACTGTACAGATTCCAAAGGTTTTAGGAGTTGTGTGCCAGAAAGCAGGGGAAGAAGGAGGGCAGAAGCCAAATACATATTTCTTATCATGTCACAGGTTCGGTCTAACGAGGCCTCAGCCAGTCCAGCAGGAGCTCTAAGCTGGGACGGCCCTTCAATATCGTCATACATTGGGGTAAGGAGCTGACCCTTTATATCCTCACATCAGTCAGTCATAGGGTGGGGACACCCCAGGGAAGAGGGGCCACCTTGGGTTAGGTGGCTCTTTACTGCTGAAGGCTGACAGCTGACATCTGTGACAACCTTCCCAAGATGGGTACATTAATCCTTTAAGCCCGAAGGGGACCTGGGCGGGGACACAGCACAGCCTTCCCCACAAGAGTTCCCCATTCTCATGGCATGTGCTTGCCAAATCTATTTCATACCTGTTCTTATAAACTCCTCTCAAATAGGATCATTAGTGTCCTGCTGATTTCAGCATCCTGTCCTGAACTTTTACCTGTATTTTTTCTCATTTCTCAACAAAAAAACCACGGGAACCCACCTCTGTGATAAGCACTTCACCTTCATCATCCCATTTCATACTCCAAACTACCTTTAGGAACAGAACTATACTGACCCCATTTAACAGATGAGGGACCTGAGGTCCAATCAGGTGAAATAACTTACCCACAGTCACAACTGCTAATAATCAAGTGTTTCTATGATCTCCCATCCAAGTACTAACCAGGCCCAATCCCGCTTAGCTTCCAAGATCGGACGAGATCAGGTGCGTTCAAGGTGGTATAGCCACAGACTCATGTGTTTCTAAATACCAGCAACACTACCTGACACAGACAGCCAAGGGCAGCCTCAAAGTCACAACAGGGCAGTCGGAGGGTGTCCGTGGAAGGAGAGAGTGGCCAGTCGAAACAGCAGCTCCTGGGAGTGGCGAGGACTTGTGAGGTCATGTCCATGTGCGTCCATTAGCCTGCCCCCAAACCACCCTCAATCACACAGGTTCCAATGAAAAACACATAACCTTTGATCATATCTCCCTGTCACCTCTCTTACTTAAGTCCCAGAATATAAAACTTCTCAGTTACCACCGGCCAGACTCCTGCCTGTCCCCTTCCCTGTGGCTCTGAAGGTCCCACTGTTCAGAGTGGAAACCACTGCTCAATGGTGCATAAACACTGGCTGTCAGTTGCCCAGAAAGTTAGAGGGCCCTAAACTCCTAGCTACATACTACTTCACTGGATCACAACTCCTCTCTGCCTAAGGATATTTAATATTTAATAGTGATATTTAAAAGAATATCACGATTATTACCATTTTTAAAAAGTCAGATGAGTCTATTTGTAGAACTCGAATGTAGAGGACAGACCCGTTCCTGCCTCCCAACTCTATCTCAGCGGTCGAGTTAAAGGGACGAAGGCCGCGGTCCCTTGAATCTCTAGCCACTGCACTTATTTTTAAAAGGAAGGAAAAAGAAGCCTGAAGGATGCTTTCATGGTGGCTAATTAAATTTCTTCATCGCTGTTACTATGCACTCATTTTTGAGGATCATTACTTTGCGTGGAGTTTCTTTTAAGAGCTTGGTTTAGGTTGGAAGTTAAGGCAACCACAAGGCAAGGCTTAAAGCCACCCACCATGCTTGCACCCACGGTGATGTGCGGGTCGCCCAGGGCCACCAGAGGAAGAGCAGTGATTACGGAGCTGCCATTCCTTCTGACGCACACGAACCGCAAAGAGGGGGAGCAGCTTCTGCTTATATGTGAGCCACGGAGTTTACAGATGGGGTATGTGTGCATGTAGCTTTTAGCTAATGTTCAAAATTCAGGGTGTTCATTTCCTACTTAATATTCATTTATTCACAAAAAGACTTGAGTTGCCCTAGGCGTGTGGACACTGTTGTATGTGGAGGGGAAGAGGGCAGACAGCAGACGAGGCTTGGAGGTGGCTGTGCCGAGGAGGCAGCCCACGAGCTGCACCCAGGAGACTGGTGTGGCGGCGGCTCCAGCTGGTGCGAGGTGACGGAGCTTCTTTTCATTGTGGCTCTGTGTTCAGTCTCATTTTGTTCATGGTTTGGAACTGGCCATCATGGGATTCTTTGCAGCGTGGACGTGACAAGCAGCCCAGTCAGGGCTGCTTCCCCCACCCTCCTGGAGAGCCCGTGTGCCAGCGCCACCCTAGCCAGACCTCACTCTCCAGATGAGAAACCGAGGCAGGAAAAGGAAGTGTGTTTATTCATAGACTCCTTTAGCGTACCAGCACACGCTCTGGCACGCTGTAGGTGCTCGGTAAATACTAACTCCCTAAAACGCAGACACGCGACATGTTTTTCCTCCTCCTCCGAGTTGTTGAGAAATGCATGTGAAAGTATAAAGGACCTTGCGATTGATTATACTAAACTAAAACGCAGTTGAAGAAATACGGACCAAACCTTAGAAAATGTAACACTGGGTGTTACAGAGAAAATAAACCACTAACGTATTCCACCAGAGCCAGCTTTCAGTGACTTTTTGTTCCCCCCCATCAAATTAGATACTTGAACATGATCCCTTCCAGAGCTGCAAAGTGTGGCCCAGATCTGCAAAGCCATTTTTGACTGAGGCTTCCCGTTTTAAATAGCGAAAGATTTCGTTCACTATACAGACTTTTCAGGCACTGAACGAAACAATCCAAAGTGAAACCGATGCTTTGTACAGCCCAATAGTGAGGTAAAGGCCACGTCCAATTTCAAAAGGCGATACCTGCGAGTTAAAAAAAAACAATCTGCTGACATTTGGCAATGTGTATTGGCCAAAGCGAATAATAACGAAAGTATGCTTTCCATTTGAAAAAAATAGGAGTCGATATGGGGCTCAAATGATACGGGGTACCCACCCATATTAAATAGTTTGTTTTCAGTCTTACCTTTTTCAAAGTACCCTTGAAAAAAAAGAAGAAAAAAAGGCTGGTGATAGAGAGAAATAACACAACAATAGCTATTTACCAATACTGTACTGCAAATGTCCAATTGGAATTAAATTAAAAAAAAACCATTCTGAACTCTCAGCGTATGACTTACATTCCTCTGCCTTACATTCCCCACCCCCACTTCCTCCCACCCCGCACTCTGGTAGTGATGTGAATGCTCAAAAGTCAAGACTGGGTTAAGAGGGGACCAACAAGAATGTTTTAGACGAAATCAGATGTGACCCCTGGAATCAGGAGCATTTGCTGAGCATGGTTTTAATTACGGGGCTCGGTTTGCTTCCAGATACCGCTCTTTGCTGCAGCTTGGTGCACCTTTAAAACTGCACAGCCTGCCAGCCTGCCAGCAGGAAGGGTTTATAGCCTCGCACTCCATTAAAAAAATAAATAAATCAGAAGTCCCCGAGGCAGTCGCATGTTCAGAAGCAATGATATTGCAACCTGTTTACCTTTTCTTAGACATTTAAATTCCCGGTCCAGGCACACAGCCGTCCTAGCAAAGACTAAACCTTATTGTGAAGGAATTAAAATTCTTTTGCTCTGATGCAGTCTGACTTATGGCATATGGCCCATAGCTGGAGCCTGAGGGCTCATCTTGTGTTTTCTGAGGTCTCATAAAATTGTCGAGGACTGATGGAAGGAGAGAGTTTCTGCGTCTTAAAAATGTGTATTCGCTTCATTATGAAACCGAGTTGTTTAAACAGGGCAGTGAGTTGAACTCTGTGAGGCCATTTTGAGATGCAAAGGAAATGAAGTCGATAAATGAGGGAGTTTGGATCTCACATCGCTGGGGGCGGAAATTTCTAAGGCACTGAAAAGAAAGACACGAGAGAGCTGGGGACTGAAGGCAAAAGCAGAATCATTGGCCATGGAATGAGAAGGAGAATAAGAAAATACTTAGCTCTGAGAGAGAAGAGGGCCAACCATCCAGTTTTCCTCTTAAATAGCTGAAGGGTTGGTCTGATAGTTAATTTTATGTGTCAACTTGGCTAGGCATTGGTGGCCACTTATTTGATCACAAACACCAGTCTAGATATTGCTGGGAGGTGTTTTCTTTTGCTTTTTGTTTTTGTTTTGTTTTTTTTAGATATGATTAACATTTAAATCAGTAGACTTTGAGTTAAGCAGATTAGCCTTCGTGGTGTGGGTGGGCCTCACCCAAACAGTTGAAGGCCTTAAGAATAAAGACTGAGATTCCTTGAGGAAAAAGGAGTGTGGCCTTCAGACCCAAGGCAGCAGGATCTCCTCTCCCCTGGGTCTCCAGCTTGGGGCCTGCCCTGCAGATTTCATACCAGCCTCCATTATCACGTGATCCAGTACCTTTAAATAAATCTCTCTCTGTATATAAATACATCCTATTGGTTCTGTTTCTCAGAACTCTGGCTAATATAGTTGGTATGTAAAGAAGAAACAACAAGAACAAGAGCTAATGTTTGGTGTACCTACCAAACATTTCTCATGATTTCCCATTCATCTCTTTAATCCTTATACCAATCTTGCAAAGTAAGCAATTCCTCCTTTTTCTTGATTAGGAATCAAGAATCAGGAAGCAAGTAAGTGGCAGATCTTATATTCACTCAAGTCTCTCTGTCTCGTAGGTCCAAGTCCCTTCCAGGACATCGCTTGGGCTCCACATGAGGCGTGCTCTATATTCTTTCAGAAAACAGAGCAAGGCCTTGCGCCTCTGCACAGAGAAGCTGGTCTCAGAGAGAGAAGCCGATCTGTAGAGAGAAATCAAGGCGAGCTGAGAGAAAGTCCTCATGGGAGGCAACACCTTGACCTCAGGGCTTTGTGAGGCCAGGTCCACCTGGACTCTCCACTGCCAGGCATAGGTTTTGTTTTTTTAGCACCTTTATGGAGATACAGTGGACACAACAAACTGAACATGTTTATATTGTACAATTTGATGAGTTTCGACTTATGTATACATGCATGAAAGCAACGTCACACACAGGAGAGTGAACGTACCATTTCCTCCATAGGCTTCCTTGGGCACTTTACAATGCTTTTCTCCAGTCCTACCTCCACTCCCTTCTGCCAGCAACTACTGATCTGCTTTCAGTCACTATAGATTGCTTTGTATTTTCTGAAATCTTATATATAAATGGAATCTTATAGTATGTACTCTTTGGGGGGGGGTGAGGGAGGGGACATGGCTTCTCTCATACAGCAAAATTATGTGGAGAAAACATTATGTTGTTTTGTGTATCGATAATTCATTATTTTTTATTTCCAAGTTTATTCCATGAATATATGGATATATGAATATATGGATATATGAATATATCACAGTACATATGAATATAACATATATATGAATATCCCACAGTCTGTTTCTGCATTTCTCTGCAGGCAGAAATTGGATAGTTCCCAGTTTGCGAATATTACAAATTAAGCTTCTATGAGCATTCAAGCCTTTAAATGGACATCTGCAGGGAGCGGCAAACTGTGGCTTATTCTGTACTTCCCACAAACTTAGCCAGGTGCATTTACTCCTTTAGTCATTTGTTTATTGTCTATGGCTGCATTTGCATTCACAAGAGCAGACAGAGTATGTAGCATCTTGCCCTGCAAAGCCTAAAATATTTACTTCATAGTTTCCAAATCCCTGCTCTTATATAAATTCCCAGAAGTAGAATGAATGGACTTAAAGGAGGTGTATGTTGAGCTTTTCACTGAAATGGCTAAACTGTTTTCCAAAGTGGTTGTACCACTTTACATCCCCACGGCAACGTATGAGCATTCCAGTTGCTCCATATCCTTGCCAAAAATTAATATGCTCTTTCTTTTTAATTTTAACCATTCTAATAGATGTGTAGTGGTATCTCATTGTGATTTTGATTTGCATTGCTCTGATGACTAGTGGTATTGAACCTCTTTTCATGTACCTATTTTTTGTCTCATGTATTCAAAGCACTGTTGTTAGGCACATAAACTCAAAATACTTTGATTTTTTTGTAATTTTAAAAAGTCAGATAGAGCATCTTGTGGCCCCACCTTGCACCCTCGCACATTGTAGACAATCCTGAGACCTTACCCTATTCCTCCATGACTCGGAATAAACAATATATCTTCCAAACTAAATTGCTTTGGAAAAGAATAACCCAGAAAGATTTTTTACAGTAAGTGTTTTCTTCTGCCTACAGTACTTGAAATCTCATTGGAGAAGCAAGACCATGACACTATAGCAAACAATGCAAGTCTGTTTATTATTAATAGTCAGATCCGGTTCAGAGATATTCCGCGGGATTCTGAAGGGGCTGGAGTTTCATCGGCGTCGGGGCTTGTTGTGTGTGTGCTCTTCTTTTGTTCTCTCTCCCTTCTCTCTCTCTCCTTCCTTCCTTTCCTTCATTTCACATTTACTTTGTCCCTAATCTGACTCTGTTCCTTTGTCAGAGAGGATATAGCATTGATTCAAACAAGGTTCCCCGCCTCAGAGTAGATAAGAAGGGAAGCTGGCTTGGAAGAAGAGGAGCTTGAGGTGGGCCTTCAAAGACAATAGCCGAAGGACGTATTCTGTAGGATGAACCACAGATTTGACATCCATTGTAAAACGAATTCTGTGCTTCTCTGTAAAACTTGAAATTTTCAAGTCTTTTATTTGATCCTTGTTGGTCAAAAAATACAGGTGCTCATTTATTTTTTTCTCTCTCTACTAGTAAAATCACCTGCACTCAGGAAGTTTCGAGGGGTGGGAGAAGAGAGACTAAATGACAGGGAAATAACCTGTGTGTCATTGGTATCACTAGGTGTGACCCCTAATCACACCATATGTATATATAACTACTATAGACATTTTGCTATTTTTTTACTGTGTATTAAATATAACCATTAAATTTTATATCTTGATTTTTTTTAAATTTTCTTTTTAAATTTTTCTATTTCATTATGATTTTGGTCAACACCTTTTTGGTCAACAATTTTTAAAAAGTCTAATCGTGCGGTTAAACAATAACTTACTTCAAAATTTTCCTATTGTTTCATATCAAGATTGTCACCAGTTTTCCCTTATTAAAAATGTTCTGCCAATAGATTTTGAGAAATCCTATATTTATGATTTTAGTGTTTTATGGGTGAAAAGAACTTTTAGGGATTATCAAGTCCAACCATCTCAATTTTCGGACAGGAAAATTGAGTGTATAGATATTTAAGTTCTTCTGAAATATGCTCCTCAAACTTTAATGTGTTTGGGGATCACCTGAGGATCTTATGAAAATATAGATTATGATTTGATAGATCTGGAGTGGGGCCAATATTCTGCATTTCTGATAAGCTCTCAGGTGATACAGATAATGCTTAAAAGATGATTCATGAATCAGGTGAAGGATTTGAAGCCAAATGTGTTTGTCAAGCTTAACCAACTCTATACTTCTTCTCTTACCTACGATAAGGCTACAGGAACTAAATAGGACCAATGGGTGGAAAGTTTCAAATGTAATTGAAATGTAATTCCATTATCTTAGTTTACAGACATCTTTTTCACCAACCAGTGGAGGTATGTAAGCTCTGGCTGAATACCTGATTGGTGGAGAGTTTTAATGGAAATTTTCAGTGATAGAAGGGAGTATCTATCTTCTAGTGACTCTGAAGGGCCTCCCAACCCCAAGGTTAAAGTTTTACGTTGATATGGAATATTTTGAAAGTTTATCTGAACAGCTAACTCCTCAGCCATTTAAGATTTAAGGAGCCATTTTGTGATAGAAGTCACATTGCCAGGCATAAAAATCAGGTGAAATTGGTACTTTTTTTTTTTTTTTTAAACCAGACTGCGTGGGAGTTAGAGACCCAGGAAATGGCCAGAGTTGTCAGAGCTCTCTCTCCCCCGCCCCTTCTCTCTCTGAAAAATAAAATCTCACATTTGAGAAATTGTCAGAAATATATTTTGCATTTGAAGAAAATGCCAGAACTATTTAACACAAGATGGGAAGTAAAAGTGAAAATGTAAATGATTGGGATCTCTTTACAAAAGGAAGATAGTGTCACTTCTTAGTACAGACACATTTCTCTTTACAAGGTTTTCATATGATAATGTTCTCCCTGAAACATGTTAAATGCCTGAGTTGTAAATTTCAAATTGTCACTGCATGATGAGCTCAGGCATGGGAGAGGAAGAAGGGCCTGCTTGTTTTTCGTGTAGGCTACATTAAAACTCCTGAAAATTCCCATTGAGGTGTTGATTTTATTTTAGTTTTCCAAGCAGGTGGAGTTCCTGCTTGGTGACACATAGGTGTGTGGATGAGGGAGACGATGTCTTAGAGATGCTGCCCTGTGTAGCCCATGGCTGTGATTTGCTTCCAGTGTCCCATTTTCAAGGACCTGTCAACATCTTTCTGTGGATTGGACACTTACTGCTCTGTCTCTAACTAAACTCATTATCCGCCTTCCCTGCCAGACCAGGTCCTCCTCCTGATTCTGAATAAATTCATTTCATGTCACTCTCCACTTCTCGAAAGCACAGATTAGATCCTCCAGCACCTGATCTCCACTCGCACGTCCTGTAGATGCCCCTGTTCCAAGTGGTTCAAAAATTTAATCCATAAGACCTCCATTCAAGTTCTCACAGTCTTGGCCTTTCTGATGCATCTTCCGCACTAATGCCAGATTTTTCTTTTTTAAAGGACACGCATTCTCCCTAAGTGCTGTCACTCTTTGGTCCGGAATCATCAAATAAGGCCCGGAGGTCACACTTCCTCATCTGGTAGTATAAGCCTTCTTTAAATTGCCCCCAACTTCTCTGTTCAGCCTCATTCCCACTTAAACTACAGTTTAGCCACACAAAAGATTATGCCATTCCCGAAAGACACATTTAGGAAGGTAACTTTGCATAGTGGTTATGAGGCTTTGCATTCAAGTCCCATCTTCGTTCCTTCCAGGCTGTGTGGGACCTTGACATCGACTCTGAGCCAGTCTCTCATTGTAAAAAATAAGATACTAATAGCGCCTGCCTCCTACAGTCAGTGCAAGGGTTCACATGAGAACATAGAACAGACCTTCCAGTGTCGACTCGAGCACAGAGTGGTAGAAGGAGATCGTTCCTGATCTTACCACAAAAGAAGCCGAACAGACTCCAAGTTCATGAATATCCTCTAGTCAAAGACCTGAGGTCACAGGGCAATGGACTAGCTCAAAATCTAAAGAGAAATGAACCCTTTCAAAGAGAGACAGGACAGAGCTCTTGCTTACCTAGGGCAGATGTAGCAGGACACCAGTAAGGGGGAGGCTGTTGAGAGAGCATGGAGACATTGGTGGGGCACAGTTATAAGGCTGGTTTATATCCTTTTGTAGACTTTTCTCCAGGGACAGCACTAGGAAAGAAACTTAAGAAAGTGACCCTCATGGCTCAAGACTGATACTGGGGAACATCGGCCACTGCAAAGTGGACATAAACTATCACCAGGACCCTTTGCACAAAAGTAAACCTCATCTACTGGGGGACATAATGACTTTGTGTTTACATTGAAATTACATATTTAAAGGTAGGATTTCCTAGAGCTGTTTTTTTTTTTTTTTGTCATTATTGTTTGTTTGTTTGTTTGTTTGTTTGAATAGGTGGAGAAAATAAATGTCAAATAATTAAGTTTCTTTCCTAAGGACACACAAGTTTCTTTAGAGGTAATACAAAAATCATGGTCAAATGCTTTTTTTCAATGAGTCCACTTCCTGGAGTTGGTAGAAAACATGAGATGTTAAAGGTTTTATCGTACATAAGCTCATTTTGTACGACACTGTTATCCTGTCGGTTTAAGTAGGGTTAATAACCCCATTTTACAGATGAAGGAATTGAGGCTCAGAGAGATTAAGGCTTGCCCAGACCAAAGAGCAGTACTGCTGAGGTGAGGCCGTAAAATTAAAAGAGCTGGGGACAGTGGGAAGGAGGGACACATCCATTCAGCATCAAAAGATTCTATCCCATGAGCAACTTGAAACTGTAGCTGTGTTATCAGAGCACACAGGTATGATGTGATGTGGATTCTGATGTTACCTTTTCAAACGATGAATCCTTGTTTTAGTACACTTTTCTGTGCAGCTCCCCAAAACCCACTCCCTCTTCTCTCTGACAGTCATACCCCACGTTAGCTCTGAGGAAGCTGCCCCGCCCCTACACGTAGCCCTGAAGACTCCAGAGAGAAACACGTGCCAGGGTTCAAGTGCTGGCCGCTGGCTAGCTCGCTGTTGGCCACATGTCCTGTGTAGGCCCAGCCAGGGCCAACATGACTCAATTCTCAGGTTTTTCTTAGGCCACCGTTTGGATTGGACTCTCCCTTTCTCTGGTATGGATGCTGAGATGACACTACACAGAGAGGAGAAAGCACCCAACTCAGAAGCAGCCAAATCCGAAAATGAGTCCTAGCAATGTCTTTGAACTTAAATCAAACTTTACTTAGAGAGAAATCTACCGGCACTTTGCAGTTACATGAGCTATCGATCTCTCCCTCCCTCACCCCTGGCCTTCCTTCCTTGAGCTATTTGAGTTGAGTTTTTTAAAGTTTCAATGGAAAGAAACCTAACTAGCATACCATTGTATGGCTAGTAAGTGACTAAAATTATAAAAATAATACTGGGAAATAGGCTCTCTCCTACACATCTCACATAAATATGAATTATCACCTAGACGTATATACACAAACACATATTATACATATAAACTCAAAGACGTGCATACCCTAGCACGTAAAAATTCCACTTTAAAAACTTTATCTTAATTAAATAATCAAGAATATGTGAGACAAGTTAGTTGGAAAGAGTATCCACGACCGTAATTTATAATATCACAAAATCGGAAGTAATCGAAACATACTACAATAGAAGGTGATAAAAAGTGATGCATAAATAGAACACAAACTAAGCATTATTTAAAATGGTATTGTGGGATATTGACATGTTAAAATGTTCATAAAATATCACTGAGTAAAATATGTACTATAAATTATAGGCACAGTATGATTTTATTTTTGCTTATAATAATGAAGATTTATATGCATATAGAGAGAAGAGGGAAGCTGCACCCTTAATAGATGACTAGTGGTGGGAATACCAGTAAATTTTTAACTTTTCCTTTTTGATATTTATTTTAAAAACGTATTTAATTATTATAAATTACAAAAATAATATTTAAATAAGGCTTCTTAAGGAAAAATGACATAAATATTGCAAAAATTTAGAAAAACAAAAGATAAGACTCCACTCATAATTCCATAACTAATACAGTTATTCTCATTCTCCTCTAAATGGATATCTTCCTTTGCAGACTTTCTCTAGCTATCGCTCTTCCGTTGTGTTGTGGTATTAGAGTATACATACAATTCTGTATCATTTTTGTCACTTAACGTTTTGCCGATGTTTACAGTGTTCCACGTCATTATTTGATAGTTTACCCAGCATTCATAATGGTAACATCCCATGGTGGGTAACATTCCATGCACTTATTGGACTTTTCCTTTTTTAACCATTATCGTTTTATGGGACATTTAGCCTGTTAGTTCTTCAAAAACAAGCTCGGCATTCATTGCTGTGTATTTGGGGTGGTTTCCTTAGGAGACATCCCCAGAATTGGATCTATTTTATCCATTTCATCATTTAAGAAAGGACTCTTCCAAAGGCACTGGGCAAATGACGGCTATTTGCAGGAGAGCAATCCTCCGTGCTCCCTGACTGCCTCTCACCAGAATTCATCCTGACTGGAGGGTCTTCGGGAGCAGCTTCCACTACCCGCGCCATTGCCAGACCCAGTCTTTCAAGTGCAAGGGAAGCAGAGAGCTTCTGAAGCCATGAAGTAGGCTGGGCCCAGGCCAAGCATCTGCTGGGGAAAAGCTAAGAGGCAAGAGCGGAATAAGAGCTTTCTAGTTACTCCTAAGTGCAACTTCGGGCTTAGAGGCTATCAACTAAATCAATATCTGACCTGGAGCCTGGCTGACCGAGGAGTGGAGTCATTTCTTCAGTTCCAAGGCTAGAAAGTGGAGTCTCCGTAATGGACAGGGAGGGCCCTTATCCTGTGAAGGAGAGGGTGTAATGGAGAGAGGCCGGCCTTGGGTCAGGAGGTCTCAGTTCCACCAGTCGGATATGTGACCCTGAGAAGATCTTCCCGACAAAATGGAGCTAATCGTACCTGCCTGCCTGGAAGGCTCAGAGCCTTCAACGAGAAAATGGATATGAGAGTCCTTTGTAAATTCTGAGTGCTGTCCCCGTGAGGGATTAAGATCTTCCAGGCTTGATAAGAGTAAGGAAATGACAGCGTGCTTGCTCATGGTGCTTAGTGTCTGACAGTAAAGAGGGGCGGGTCTTCGTTTACTCCATACCTACTGAGTACCTACTATGTGCCAGGTCCTATTTTAGGTACTTGGGATACAACAGTGAACAAGACAGATGAGGCCTTGTGGGGAATTTTACATCCCAGTGGGTGGAGACAAATAACGTAGTAAATAAATAAGTAAAGAAGAGAATTTCAGAATATGGTGTCGGGAAAAAAATTAAGTGGGGGTGATATGACAGGGATTGTAGGAATCAGGGGTATTATTTTTTTCTGGGGTGTGAACGAAGAATCTCCAGAAGGTGACCATCGTTCTGAAGCCTGAAAGGTGAAGAGGAGCAAGCCACCTGGAGCCAACTGGAGATATTCCAGGCAGAAGGGACAGTGAGGGAAGGAGGTGGGAACCACCTGGGAAGGTGCTACAGACCAAGTGTTCGTGCTCCCCCAAATCGATACACAGAAACCTAGTCCCTAAGGATGGCATTAGGAGGCAGGGCCTTTGGGAGGTGATTAGGTCATGAGGGCAGAGCCCTCAAAATGAGATTGGGGCTCTTATAAGAAGAGACACCATTAACTAGGTTTATTGTGGTGATCGTTTCACTGCATATACATATGTTGAATCATTATGTCATACACCTGAAACTAATGCAATGGAGAAAGAGTCACCTTGAGCTGATAATGGATGAAGGAGGAGGAGGACGGGTAATATAGCAGTTTACATATGCCATCCTCTTTACTTTGGTATATGTTTGAAATTACTCAAAATTGAAAGTTCAAAAACAAAAGCTTTATAATAATAAAAAAATTAAGAAGAGCCATCAGAGCTGCCTCTCTCTGCCATGTGAAGACACATCTGCAAGCTGGGAAGGGATCTCTCACTAGAACCTGACCATGTTGGCCCCTCGACCTCAGACTTCCCAGCTCCAGAACTGGGGGGAAAGAAATTTCTGTCGTTTAAGCTACCTGGTCAATGGTATTTTGTTGTAGCATCTCGAGAGACTAAAACAAACATAAGGAGTCCATAGGTCTGTACAAGATGGTTTAAGACCAATCTCACAGTTGCTTGATCAGCAAACTGTCTTCGGTTAGGCCGTGGATTTTCGACATGGGTGATATTGCCCCCAAGAGAGCAAAAATTGGTTCTTTGGGAAGAGCTACAGAAAATCTTCCACATTTTATGTATGACGCGCACATAGATATGTAGTATTTAAACAAATACACAGTATATCTGTTATTAAAATTCCATGGTGGTGGCGGGGCAGTGATTAGGAAATAAATATCTAAAAAGGATCCTTTAAGAGTCAATAGTGAAAAGTAGGTTGAGAACTGCTGAGCTAGGTCCAGTCAGGACCTAGCACTGGGTCACCCAAAGCTAAGTGAAAAGTTGTCCTTTTACAGCAGAAACCTGGAATTCCAAATCCTCAGATGCTTTCCTTCCACCATGACCTACCATGAGCCGCCAAGAGAGACAGAGAGAGATAACCAGGAGAAAGAGGCTCATTATTAGCTGAGACTTTGGTCATCTCAGCTCAGCTGTGTCAGAAGACTCCCCAAAAAAGGCCTTCAGTAAGAGAGAACTTGATTTTTTCTCTCATATTAATCCCAGAAGTAAGTGGTTTGAGCCTGATATGGCAGCTCCAAAATGACCATGGGCACCAGTTCCTACCTCATAGTCTAAAAGTAGTTGCTTAAGCTCAGCCATCATGTCTGAAGTCCAAGTAGGTCTAAGGAGGAGAAGGAGAGGCACAATCCTTCCCTTTGAAGACACTTCCAAGAATTGGTACACATTACTTCTACTTACATCCCATTGCCAGGACTCACTCATGTGACCCTGCCTGGCTGCACGGGAGGTTGGAAATAAAATCTGTTGTCAGGGCACCAAGAGCCTGACTTAAAGTTGGGAGATCTTTTATTAAGGAAAAAGGAGAAAGCAGGTGCTGGGGACCACCAGCAGTCTCTGCCACAGTGTGCGATCCCATGTGGACCCTGGGGATCTGACCTATTTGGTGCAGAGTCAGGGAGATTCCTCTAGCCTGGGGAAATGGGCCTGCATGGGTTCTTCTTTCTGGACCTCATTCTGATTTCTACTGGGTTTTCGAAGGTGGCAATGAAAACAGGAGAGATGTGAAGAGCGTGGCTTCACTAGAAGAAGGATACTCAGGCACCATCTCATTTTAAATGAGAGAGAGAGAGAGAGAGAGAGAGAGAGAGAGAGAGAGAGAGAGAGAGAAACTATTCCTTATTCAGGTTTACTTATGTTCCCTAAAACTCTGTCCCCTAGTAATGTGGTTTGATTAACATTCTAGAACCTGACTCCTCCTGTACAGTCACTATTTTTCCTTCCAGGAGGTGGGGGAGGATATAAAGGAGCTCTGGCTTGCCTTTACCCTACTGGCCGGCTTCTTCCAAAACCCTCCCGAAGCAGAAGGAAGATAAGGGAGGAAGATTGGATGCCTCCAGGGAGAATGTCCGTAGGGCGGGCCTGGGAGAACAGATGCATGGAGAGCCTAGATTCCTAAAGGGATCACTTTAGCACAGTGTGCAGAGTACCATCATCGCAGTGTGAACAATATGGCGGGGTTGTGGGGGTGGGGTATAGAAAGGCACCATGGAATCTGAGCCACGACGTTGGAAGTGCTAGAACAGGAAAGAGGCATTCAAGGCAGAGCGAAGGCCCCCCACAGGTCAGTGTGGGAAGCCGTTTGGGGGGATGTTGGGTAGTTTGTTTGAAGGGTAGGCTGTGCGATGCTGGGAGCGGTAGAAGGGGAGGAGGAAAGAGGAAAATACTTTGGAGATGCGTTTATTTGAGGGGAAGGACTGGCAGACATAATTCTAACGAGTTGGCTCTCAATGTGCCTTGTGAAGGTAACAGATTTTGGTCAGCGATAAAGAGCCTGGACTTAGGAGAGATAATAAGAACCAAGCCTGAGGAGGCTTTGGGGCCATACCCCACTAATCCCGGGAAAGAAGAAATTTGACAGCAACAGGACACAGGGTGGCCGGATGCCTGCCTGGAGAATCTGCTCCAAAGCGTGGTGGAAACCCCAGCTGTGCTGGGCTGAATAATGTCCCCCTAAAATTCACATCCACCCAGAACCTCAGAATGTGACCTCATTTGGAAACAAGGTCTTTGCAGCTCTAATTATTTCAGTTAACTTCGATTCATACTGGATTAGGGCAGGCCCCAAATCGATGTGACCGATGTCTTTACAAGAAGAAAAGCCATATAGAGACACATGTGGAAGAAGCCCATGTGACGCTGAAGGCAGAGACTGGAGCGAACACCTGCAAGTCATAGGACACCAAGGACTGCCAGCGCCAGCAGAAGCTGGAGGAGGAGGGAGGACCCGCCCCTGGAGCCTTCAGAGAGAGCGTGGCCTTGCCCACACCTTGGTTTTGGACTTCTGGTCTCTGGAACTGTGAGAGACTAAATTTCCGTTGTCTAAACCAGCGGTCCCCAGAGCTCCTGTGAGAACCTAACGTCCTATGATGAGAGGTGGAGCTGAGGCGGTGATGCTAGAGCTGGGGCTGCAGATACGGATGAAGCTTCGCTCGCTCCCCCGGCTCACCTCCTGCCGTGCGGCCCAGCTCTTAACAGGACAAGGACCTGTACCGGTCCGAGGCCTGGGGGTTGCAGACCCCTGAGCGAGGGAAAAGGGTGCATAAAGGACATTACAGAAGGACTTTAGAACTTCATCAGAAGAACACCTCGCATCGTCCAAATGCCGAATTCTACTTTTTGCCTATCACTTTTCTCAAAATAGTATTTATAATAGTGGTAGCTTATGTTTATCAGCACCTCTTCTGAGTCAGGCCCTCCTCTAAGCACTTCTGAGTTTTTAAATCAGTTACCCCCCACCTGATGTCTCTCAGGTAGGTACTGTGATCTCCCCATTTTATAGCAGGGGACATTCAGATACAGTGGGGTTTAGCGGTTAGTTACAAATGCTCTTAGCCACTGTGCTCTACTGGCTTTCTAAAAATGGAGGAAAGGGACTTCATTTAATACCAAGAAATGATTAACCAGGGCCTTCCATCTCTGCTTCTACATTTTTCCCCACTCAGCCTGTCACAGCTGAAGCAGACATGTAGCAAGGCACCCCTGAGCTGGTTGGAAACTTACATGCGTGGGGTACAACAGCCATGTATTCGGTATCACACAGCTTGTGAGCACCAGTGGTATGATTGCCACTTCCTCCTCTCCATGTTACCAATATCTTCTCATTCCTGGTCCAAGTCATTTCACTGAGTCATGGGGACTCCTCAGGACTTCTGGTCACATGTTGGTAGAGTCGACCAGGGATGGCTCCAGGAGCTGTGGTCAGTTTCCACCCTGTGTCTGCCACGCAAAGTAGGAACGGAGGTCCAGGGGCTGATGTGATGTACTCAAATGTCTCAGAGTCCCACTCTGCAGAACCAAGATCCACGGCAGCCAGACCAGGCACAACTAGAATCCAGCGCAGCTGCATCTGGTGCCACACGGCCCTCTTTTCTATGTCACTCTGACTTCTCTGCTCCAGACGGCATCTTCCTCAGTCCTTGTCAAATATGGAGAGCAGAGGAAGCTTGCGTGGCATGCGCCCCCCTCTCCTCTCCATCCCAGGGGTTCACTCCTGTGTCTCTGCTTCTCTGGAATCACTCTGTCCAACGTGACACGCTCTCGTCCCCCAGCCACGCTTCTCACATTGAAAATGGGCCTGCTGCATTTAACCCTCCATGGCCACCCCTAGTCTATCTGATCAACACCTCTACTCAAACCCTTACTGAGAACCAACTGTGTTAAGAGATGCAAGATTTGATGTTTTCCAAAGAAGAGTTAAGACAGTCCCTTGCTCCTGAGGGCTGCTGGGTAATCTCAGATTTCTAGTTAGAAGGAAACTTCTTGGGGATCTTGTCAAAATAAGTAGCTTTACGGGTCCCCTTGGGGAGAGTGGATTCTGGAGGTCTGAGGTGGAAACTAGCTTTACTGCATCCCCGACAACGCGGTCTGACCACTGCTCTGGATCAGCAGATTCAAGTGGTCCTTTTGGGCAACTGACTACCCAAGGTCACACCAGGGCTTTTGGCAACTTATTCTTATCTAGAGAAAGTGTTATTCTCTTCAGCAAACTTTGAGTTTTCTTCCCTTCCCTTCATTCCTGGTGAACATGAGCTTTATTTTATAAGAAAAATGACTCAATACTGACTCACACTGTCTTTACAGCCCACCTCTTTTTTCCTGAACTAATTGGGGCTCTTTTCATCTCTTCAACCTACCCCAGAAAAAAAAAAATGATGGGTAGAACAGAGGATTTCTTGCTGGTGCTTCTGCTCCTCAATTTTACAGACATACAACAAAATGCTTATTCTACTTCTTTTTTCTCCTTAAGGCACCTAAGTATAAAACTCAGCTCCTCATCCAAGCTTAATACATATTAATCTGCAAAGTATCCTTCTACAAACTGATGGGAGTCTTTGCCAGGGAGGGTCATATTTACAGCCCAAAGTAACTGCAATACGGTATAAATTCCAGGGTTAAATGCTCTCAACTTCTCTTATCCTCCAAGCTTTCTGGGAAGACGGGCAGGATCACTCCCTCACTAGTGTGGATCCCAGCCATGATCACACCGAGGACTTGGGCTTGCTTCTCGACCTTCTGTCTCTCTCTCACTTACATTCCTGCCCTTCCTTTCTGATCCGGAGCTGCTGTTGCTTTGGTTCCAGGCTGCCTCAAATTCAGAGAATTCTTCTTTCCCTTTAGGGTGACACCCGCTAATCTATCTTTCAGTCAAACCTCTCTGCCCCAGCTCCAATGTCCTCTCAGGAAGCGTGCCCTGCTCCTGCCCTTCCAAAGAATCCCCCGGCACCTCCAATTCCCCATGTACCAAAAGGAATCACCCGGCTTCTCCCAGAAACCTGTTCTCCTCCTCTGCCCCCTTGCTTTCTTGTGAAGTTTTTTTTCTAAAGTCCTGCTCTTTTACTGTGCCTCCTATGCCCATTCCCAAACACAAAGGAACGAGGCTACTTTACAATGCCCCCTTCGAGTCCCCAAGGTACACGGCAGCATCCATTTAATAAATACTGACTTGGAAGGAAGGCACTTCGCATAAAGTTGTTTGAAAGTATAAAAAAGGCAAAGGATTATTCTCCGTTAATCTTCACTACAATTATCACTTTACAGAAAATTCCTTACCAATGACAATGCACAATCTTTGTATATAACTTTGCAATTTAATTCTTCTCCCCACGGTAGTCTAGAAAATGTTCTGAAGTCAAAAGGTCAGAATCTGAGCCAACCTCCCCGCCCCCCGCCCCGCAACTTTATTGCTTACCAGCTTACTAAACTTCAACATGAGGCATAATTTCTCTGAATCTAATCAGGGTAATAATAACTTAAGGGCATTTAAGATTCTAAAAATTATACCCTTTGTGTGAAAGTATGTTTTAAGCCCATGGTCTCCTCTAAGACTCTGCCTTCCTTAAAGTCACCTGGTAGAGGTGACGACTTTTTCCTTGTGATCCTACTGTGTGTGACTTATCTCCTAGCAGGCAGCCTTAGAATTAGCCCATCGAACCTGTATTAATTTTTTATTAATTTCTACATTCTGAGTCTGGCACGGTGCAGTTGTTCAATAATTATTTCCTAAAAGAAAGGATGAACTTTTAGCAAACGTGGTCATTAGGATCATATTTACATGTCTATTTTTAGTTAAAATACTTCATTGAATCGGGGCCTCCGTTCTTAATTGAACTCCAATCAGAACAGGAGTGCGATTAAATTTGTAAGGATACTCAAAATACATCCCCACACATCTTTTTGGACATTTGCCCCTAACAACAACATAAATATATGTGTGTATATGGAATAATGATTCTGAGCAAAACAGGATAAAGAACTGAGTCGAGCTGAGAAAAAATGATCCCTTGTTACTGCAATAACAAAAGAGCAGATAGCTAATCAATTTGCCAAGAAGTTATTCATAGTTGGAAATTAACCTGAAATTTGATCTCTAGTTATATACACATGTGGTAAGATGAATTGTGAGGTTCTGGGTTTTTTTAGGCATCACTGCTACTTTCCTCCTTCCAAGAAGTCCCCTAATTCATACACAGGTCTAGCTCTTCTCACTCATTGAAATGTTGTAGTTGAGGGCCACCTCCATTCGTAAAACCAACCTGTCACTGTAGTGAAATAACTCAGGACAAGGGCAGAGGGGTGGGGGTGGCACAAGGGAGAAACCAGCGGAGAAGCCAGATGAGAAACATAACTGGGCCCAACGTGGCCCGTCATTCACAAAGTCTCCACCACTCACCGGATGCCCGATTACATCAGGATGCCAGGATGCTGGCTTCCTTGGCTCCTTCTAGCTCCACGGAGCCAAAAGCTTCACTCGTAGCTACTCACACCAGTCACCTGCTGACCTTTTATGGGTTGCAACCCGTGCGCCTGACAAACTGATTGGTTCCAGCTGCAGCTACATTTTCTACCTTCCTTGTTACTTAATTGATCCTGGCTGTGCCTGGTCCTGCAAAGGAGCCTTGCTGGAACTTGCAACATATGCTATATTTCCTGTATGTACTCCTGTGTTCTGACAAGGAACATAAAAATCAAAGATGGCAAGAGACAAGGGGAGGGAGAAGTCAAATGGAACAATATAAATGCGAGTCACTTGGGTCTCCCGACCTCCGTCCCTCGCTCCCTGAACCAAACTGACTTTCTTCCTACAGACGGTACGTCTCTCGAGACTCAAACTTCTCTACATATCTTAAAAACTACAATCGTGTACAGACCTTTAAAGAAAACAGAAAAAAGAAAAAACAGAACAACAAATGATTTTTTCCATCCATTTGTTTGGTTCTTTCCACCGTACGTATTTCGTTTCTGCTGAGTTCTCGGCGTTACGTGAGTGAGTTGCCGCTCTGCTGTAGCCCAGTCGTACAGGAGACGACAACACAAAAACTAATGGTGAGAATACAGTGGGACATGACCTACCCTGCATCGGCGCTTCTCAACATATGGTCAGGGACCCCCGCGTATTCCCGAGACCCGTTCAGAGCACCTTTAAGGTCCAAACACTTAAAAAATAAAAATAAATAAATAAATAAATAAAAAGAGTACCACGTTATTTGCATTTTTCACCCTCATTCTCTCATGAGTATCCAGTGGAGTTTTCCAGAGGGGACATGACATGTAAAGCCACAGAAGATCGGATGCAGAAGCAGGTAGGACAAGCCAGCTGCCTTCTCTTAAGCTAGATATTCACAAGGTTTGCAAAAGGTAAAATAATGCTACTTTCCTTGCTATTGTTTGTCTTTGGAAAATATGGTTATTTTTCATAAAAATGTATTTGTTATGTTAATGTGAAATTGTTTACTATGGCTTTTAAACTAATTAATAAATAAACATGTAACTAAATCTCAGAATCAATTTCTAATACAGTAAGTATCGATAGATAGCACATATAAACAAAAGTTCTTCAGGGACCTCGATGGTATTGAAATAGTGTAAGATGTCAAGAAATTGGAAACATGGCACCACCAGATCCTGTATATTCTTTGCCTGGTTCCCCCCAATGATGACATCTTATACAAATACGGTACACTGTCAACACCAGAGAACTGATATTGGTTCAGCACTGTTAACTGCAGATCTTGTGTGTATTTCACCAGTTTTTACACCTCTCGTGTGTGTGTAAAGGTCTGTGAAATTTTATCACAGGCAGATTGACGTAACTAGAACCTTGACCAGCATGCAGAACTGTCCCATCACCACAAAGTAACTTCCTTAGGCTCCTCCTTTATTGTCACGCTTGGCTTCGGACACTAATTCCTGGCAACCAATGAACTTTGTCACTGTAATTTTGTCACTTCAAGAACATTATGTAACTGGAATCATACAGCATACAATCCTTTGAGAATTTTTTTTTTTGCTAACATAGCGCTTTTGACATTTATTTCAATTTCAATAGTTCATTTCTTTTCATTGTTAAGTAGTGTTCCATTGAATGTATGTACCACAATTCGTTTATTCATTCACTCATTGAAAGACGTTTGCATTGTTTTCAGTGTTTACCTATTACAAATAAAGCTACAAATGAAGAAGCTTCGTGTACAGATTTCTCTAGGTAAAATACTATATTTTCTGGGTCATGTGTGGAATATGATTAACTATATAAGAAATTGCACAGTGTTTCCAGCGTGGCTGTATAATTTTTCATTCCCGTCAGCAATATACAAGAGATCCAGGTCTTGAAATACTCACCAGAACTTTTTATTGTCAGTATTTTTATTTTGGCCGTTCCAACAGGTGTGTAGTGATATCTTGTTGTAGCTTTATTTGAATTTTTCTAAGAGCTAATGATGTTGAATATCTTATATGTACTTCTCTATATATCCTCTTTTGTAATGTTCAAGTCTTACAGGATTATTTGTTTTCTTACTGTTGCATTCAGAGTTCTTTTTATATTCTGAATTCCAGTCCTTTGTCAGATATATGATTTGCAAATATTTTCTCCCAGTCTGAGGGTTTTATTTTAATCATCTTAATAGATCTTTTGCCGAGCTAAGGTTTTAAATTTTGATGAAGTCCAATTTGTTGATTTTTTTTCTCTTTTATAGATCGTGCCTTCGGGATCAAGTCTCAGATCTCTTTGCCTAGCCCTAGGCCTTGAACATTTTCTCATAAATAATTTTTAAGAACGTGAAGTATTCTCAGACCAAAGTTTAAGAAATCTGTGCGCATGCTCAGCTCTCTGCAATTTTCTTTAACCTCCCTTTTCCATCAACAAATCTAGTTCTTTATCATCTCCCTTTCTTTGCCTCTTTCTTTCGACACCTGTAACTACCTCCATTTATACTTAACTTAAATGTGAGACCTGTAAAGAAACAGAGCCCCACACTTTTTGAGATAGAAGCCCATGCATTTGTGCTTTTACTCGTCGATTTAGCGTTTATCGAACATCTATTATCTGCCTGCTACTGTAATATGGGAATAAAAAGATGAAACAATGCACCAGGGAAAGCAGTGTGTCACTCAGGGTCTTAGCAGGAACAGACCGAAGGGACCACCCACAGAGCAGGGTCAAGGAACCCCCCAAAAGATGCTGAAGGGTCCAAGCACCAGCAGCAGTGAAGCCAGTGCCACTCCCGGGCGGGGGGAGCAAGAAAAGAGTGGGCTCTGGGGCTCTGAGGGTGGTCACCCACCAGGCTCCCAGCCATGGAATTCTGGCATGGCGCCAGGAGGAAGAGACCGGAAGCCATGCTTCCAGAGCTCTCTTCTGCAGCCTCCCATCTCTACCCAGCACCTGCCATGGCCAAAGCCAACCGGGAACCAGAGGGCAACGGAGCCTTGGGAGGGAGGGGTCAGTCCTTGGGACATAGAGTGTCCCTGTTACCATGTTCTGTACCCAAAATGCAGCCACAGTCAGTGCTGAGATTTATACGGACGTGAGGAACCTTAGTTTAAAAAATGTTAAGACAAATACCATGTGAAACACAGTGTTTAGATCAATATTACAAACACAGGTAAATGCCATTATAATAAGCCTCAGGTAACAACTGGTTGGGTTTTTTTGTTAGTGTTTAGGACCTAGATGCTTCTTCTTAAGCCCAGGGATAGCTGTTTGGTTTGCTGACTGGTTTTTGAGAATTTAGCTGAGTTTTCTTTCATGCTTTATATTATTAGGTGAGGGAAGTTAAGGGGAATCATGCTGATGGAAGAATAGAAAGATAAAGAAGGAAAACATTTGCTTAACACTTACTATGTGCCTATGATTTCCCTTCAGCCTCACAATTATCCTCTATTTTTTCACACACTGTAGATGACATGGCACCAGAAGCTTATTGTGCAGAATTCAAAACTAGTTCTTTCCAATGCCAAAGCCCATCTTCTTGTCACTCACACACTCACACTCTCTCTTTCTCTCTCTCTCTCACACACACACCCCACAAAAAATGTCCATTGTGGTCTTACAAGCCAAGGTTCTCTGGAGAGGAAAATGTTCTCCCTTTCCCTCTCTCTCTCTCTGCTCTTTCTCTTCCTCTTTCCTCCTTCCTCCCCTTCCTTTTCTTTCTTTCTTTTCATTCTTCCTCCTCCTTCCTTCCTTCCTTCCTTCCTTCTTTCTTCCTTCCTGCCTTCCTTCCTTCCTTCCTTCCTTCCTTCCTTCCTTCTTCCTTCCTTCCTTCCTTCTCTCTCTCTCTCTCTTTCTATTGATCACCAAACTCCACATATCACAGGCAACATCTTTGTGTAACCTGAATTTTTGGAATAACTATTAAATGGATTGGCACCACAGAAACACCTTTCTATTGGGTCATTTGTGTGAAAAACTTTTATTAAAAGATAACGAAAGTCTGCTTGTATAGGCTCCTAAGGAAGAGATTTACTTTACTATAAAGAGTTCCTTCTCAGGGATTATACCCATGAAACATGACCTAAAAAACACACAATAGGAGGTATGTGAGTTCTATTTTACCTGTTCTGGTTCAAGGGCTATTTGAGTTTTAAACTTCTGGAAATTTTTATCTCCCCTGAATTCATGTTTTACCATGGAATCCAATTCGTCCTCAAATGCTTCAAGTGAAAAATCATCAACAGAACCATTATGGCAACAGGGAACAATCCCCATGCCTTGATGATTCACACTGAGACGATTCATGCTGAGGGAGCCCAGTATTAAACAGTCAGCTCAGTGTTAAACAAATCAGAGAGCGAAGGCCAGAAGTTCCCACAGCCTTTCTCTAAGTCTTCATTTATTAAAGTTCATGCTTTAAGACTCTCTGAATTTCCAGGTACTCCGGGAAGCATGGCTTACTACGCAGGCGCCTACTGAGCATTTCTCCTTAAAGCTTAAAATTTAGAAAAACAGACCCACGTCAAGGGCTGAGGATCGCGCCGAGCACATCACAGGGTACCAACAAGTGTGAGCTCCTCCTGTCACTCCTCTCCTTATCCCTGCTGCCAGATAAAGCCTGATAGCCATCTCTAACAGCTGTAACCAAACTCTTATTTCAAGTCTGTTCATGTCGCATACATTTCTTTTCCCAACTGCCACACTCATTCACTCAGTCATCAAACACTCACTGTAAACTTCCCAAGCCCATTTTTTCCCTCTGCACTCAGCTCCTGGAATTCCCACGTTCAACTCCGGGTGCTCTGAGCCACTGTGGTCCTCGATGAGCCCAAGTCTCTCAGAATAACTTTCAGTCTTTGTAACGTGTATCGAAGTAGAATGTTGATACCCTCTGAGTCAGATAAATTGAGATCATCTATTTGACGACATTGAGAGGGTACTAATGACACACACCGGCACAGCTCTGTCTGACGGGGGAGCAGAAAAATGTCTTTCAGATTAGTGCTCCGTCAAGTATCTGAGCACGTACAAAGTTTCGGTGCTATCTTTTGGCTTTGTCGGTGCTCTCACCTCAGGTCATAATGCCGCCTCCCAACCGCTTTCACCCAGGGACCTGCTAAGACCCAGCCACCTCCAGGAATCACCTTTCTTTGTCTTTTTTTTCTTTTGGAAAAATTTGAACATATACAAAAGTAGAAAGAATATTGTAATGAACCCCCACGTACCCATCAACCAAATTCAATACTATCATCTTAGTTCAGTGCTGTTTGCTTTGTGGACCTGGGAGCAGGAAGCAACTGGAGAATAAACCACGCGAGGAGTGGGGACCTAACCAGAAGGACGACAGGGAGACTTGATGGGTTTTAAACAGGGAGACAGCATGGTCACATTTGCTTTTCAGCAAAGAGCACTCTGATCTTAGAAAACAGATTAGAAAGGGACAAGACTGAACCTGGGGATACCAGGATGACATTTCCGGAAAGTAGGTAGAATCTTAAAATGTGATGGGGGAGGCAGCCGCTGCCCAAACAGATGGGATGCATGAGCTCGGTCACGTTATGGGAAGCATGCTTTAACTCCAGCAGGGGATGGGGAGGAAAAGTTCTACCCTTGCAGTTTGAGAAGGCTTCTTGCAGAATGATATAGTTTGAGTTTATCTTGAAACTAAATTAAGACAAGCAGCCATAACTGTATTCCAGCACAAAGAGAGTTTACCCAGCAAAGGATGTTGTCTACGGTGCACTGAGAATTAAACATGACCCTGCGTGTGCCGTGCTCCACCGACCCACAGTTGGAAGGACCCAGCATGTGTGTGTTATTTTAATGAACAGCATTTTCACTACCATCCCCCGATCCCATGCAAATCCACAGCAAGTCTATATGGTTCTTGAGGAGTCATTTCCGTGGGCGCTCACACTTCCAGCATAAAACCTCAAATAAATGTTTCTCACAACCACTTTGCTTTCTCATTGAAGCTGTTCAAATGTCAGTGGTTTTAGCACTGAGCTTAACCTTTACGCATCTTCACCAGAGTTTCAGAAACACACAGCCTGTGTTGGATTTCCCTTACGATAGTGGGTGAGAATATTTTACACACATAGTTATAAGCCGAGAATTCCGCCAGTGCCATCAAACTGTCTTTGAGACATCATATATGTTTGAATGCTTGCAATAAGCCAATGGTGCGCCATCACACTCGAATACCAAGCACGTAATAGTTACTCAATTATTCAAGAACATATGTACCAAGAGCCTGGTATGGGACAAGCACTCTTAGAGGCAACAGGAATATAAGTCTGAACAAAACGAAGTGGGAGAGACAGATCATTAAACAAATAATGAACCCACGGTGAGAAATGCTATATGAAACGTTAATCGTCGTAAGAAAACTGGAGCGCACTGAAATGGGTAGGAGCCATATTCCAGTGGATTCCGATGAGTGGGGAGACTGCATGTTATGTGAGTGCTTAGAAAAGAGTCTCAGTTATCTTTTTAACTTTAGAAATACTGGACAATATTGACTTGAATGTTAACATTTACATTATTTGTGGATTCTATATTTGGGAATTTGCCTACTTGCTAAAATTCGTTTGTAACTTCAGATTTAATAATTGGTATATTTTCAGTCCTTTGTAGATATGTGCAGAGTGGTAAAAATTGGGGTCACCCAGTGTTTCCAGCTAAGGTCTAGTAGTATTGCTCTGCCTCCTCGCTCCAGGTCTCATGTTGCAAACAAATGTCCTTTTTGAGGTCTATTTATTGCCACGATTTTCACATTTGTGCTTTTTCTTGGTGATTTGTTGCTTAAAATGGCTGCCCAAGCATAGTAGTGTTGAAATTCTCTTTTGTTTTCCTAAGTTCAAGAAGATTGGGATGCGCCTCATGGAGAAAATAAGTGTATTAGATAAACTTCGTTTATTTGCTGTTGGCTGAGTTCAATGTTAAAAATTCAACAATATACATTAAATAAGATGTCTTTAAACAAAAACGCACATAAAACAAAGTTATGTATTGATCAGTTGACAAAATAATTACCACAAGACGCTCACAGGAAATGAATTGTATATGTCTCCTAGAAGCGATGGTTCAGTATTTGCTCGTGCGGTATTCACGGAGATGTCGAAGGATTAACTACAGCAAAGAATGACGACTGATGGCATTTCGCCCCTTCTTCTGTTTCCCCAATCACATGCGGAGAGGCCCTTTACTACTGAAAAACCATGGTCATTAGAGTTAAACAGATCTGGATTTTAATCCCAGGTTCGTCACTTATATCTGTATGATTTGGGGCAAGATTATTGATCTCACAGGGCTTCAATTTTATGATCTATAAAGTGAGTTTATAATAACACTTATAGAGTTGTTAACAGGGTCATTGAGGATTAAATGAAATAACAAATGAACACCAATTATTTGGCATAGAATAGGTACTAATTAAATTGAAGCCACTTTAAAAATATTATCTAGATTTTTCTATGTTCGGCATGTCTTGCTAGTGAAAATTTTACGATGAGAAATAATCACTTGGATATATTTTTAAAAGAAATCAGTTTTCTTAATTGAAAAAATATTATATGAATATACTAAAAATTCAAATGGTACAGGCTCAGTTCTTCTGAGAGGCAACCATTGTTAATCATTGCATAAACTTCTAGAAAATTTACATGAAAATGCAGGTATTCATGTATATAAATACCTCAGGGAAACAAAACCCTTTATTTAAAAAATTAGAAGTTCTTACGACTCTTCAGATTTTAAAAGCAATGGTTATAACAACTCCGGGTTTTCGCTCTATGATTCACCGTCTGTTGCTCTCAACAAAAGATTTTGCCCCTTCAGTGGAAATGCTCCGATAGACGTGGTTAAAGAGTGAGTCACTTCGTTACCAAAGGATAATCTCCTAGTCACTTTAGCTCCGCATCTCAGTCAACATAATTGATTACCTACTTGCAGTCATGACTCCATTTTTCCTTGCTTTGAGAACACCCCTCACTTCAGATACTAGCTGGCAATATGTCCCAAAGGATGACTCACGATTGGTCTAAAACAATCAGTATACTTTGCCTCTCATTTGCTAAAGACTGGGTTCAAAGCGGCCCTATGATCCAGTTCCCCAGCGCAACACAAAGAGGACTTTCTCCCCCTTCTTGTTTTTGGAGATTCTGGTGTGCGAAGCTGCTGCAGCCACCTTGCGTGTCTCCATAAGAGGAAGCATTGTCAAGATGAAGAGCACGGACTCATGATATTATCGAGCTGCTAAACCTCCTTTAAAATTCCCTAATTCTGGGCACAATGAGGCAAGTGCTCTTTTAATCATTTGTTTGTTTGTTTGTTTAATATCCTGTTACTTGCAGCCAAAAGCATCCTAAATAACAGCTACGAAATTCATTCCAAGATCTCTTGTTCTAACAACTCACTTGGATGAGTTTCTACAACTGGACCCTCTGCTCTTCCACAGCTTCTAGCACCGTATCATCCATCTTTCTCTGGCTGTCACCCCACAGTTCCCCCGAAATACCTCTTGAAATCAATCCAGACATCCAGCTTCCTTCCTGAGGGAGCCATCAGACATCTGGGGAAAATCGCAGAGTTTAGACTGATAATATAACCATAATGCATTCTCCAAGTCATGCAATGTTGGGCTGATTAACATTCATTCATTTTTCATTTGTTTATCAAGCATTTACTAAGCACCCACTTGTTAAGGACCAGAAACTGTGCTTGATACAGAAGTATAATTGCAAATAAAAATGTTCTCTGTCCTCAGTGAGTTTATAGTCTATCATATAATCAAACAATCATATAAATTAAAATATTATTACAAACTATGAAAAGGGGTATGCAGAGAAGCACAGAGTGCTCAGTGACAAATGAGCAGGAGAATGGAGAAAACTGCCAGGAGGAACGGCTTCTCCAACTGGACTTGAAATTCAATTTCGGAGGTGGGGGAGGAAGGGAGGGCTTGAACTCAGGAAATACAGCTTTATTTTCACGACCCTCTAACTGAAATTTAGCATTTCCTCCAATTTATAAATGTGGCCAGCATATACAGTAGCAGTACAGTTGTTACAGAGATCTTGAAATAGTGTTTATGCTCATCGTGGCTTTGAAATTATTATAGTTACTATACCTGCCACAAGATCATGATAGTTAATGAATTAATGAAGAAGTGTATACATTATGATATCACAATTAAAGAAAAATTTGATAACCTGTTTCAATAGGATTTTGCTCCTGTGTAGAGTATGGATTTAAAAACATGATTCTGAGAAGAGAGTACATAGGCTTCATCAGACAGCCAAAGGGATCTTTGACAAAAAATAGTTAAGAATCCTTTTTTTTTTTCAAGTGATGTAACTATGTCAGCATCTCCTTCCCCTACTACTACCCCTTTTGCAGGACCATAGGAAGATGCCAGGACCCAATCTCCACGGGCAAGCAGTCAGGTAGTGTTCCCAGGGGGCTAGCACCAGACACAAAAACTCCCAGCCTCAGCACTGATACTCATGCAAAGTGTAGCGTAGAGGAGTGAACTTTCTGAGCTTGGACAATGAGCATTGTAGCAGTGACCTTGATGTTCTGAAGACCAGAGACCCTGGACACTGCCTACCCCCTCTTCATCAAAATTTTTTTAAAAGCACAGAAATGGGATTTCTTATCTCCCTAGTGAGCTGGGAATAGAAATCTTATTTTTTGAAGTAAACAATGTGCCTTTTTTTTTTTTGTCTCAAGTGTCATAGTTGAATATGATTGATATCTGCTTTACTGAGAGCTGAACGATGAATAAGTTAACTTGGTAAGTTTGGTAGGAACAGGGCTGTTCTTGGCAGAAGACAGAATCTGCAAAGGCCCAGGGATGAGGAAGAGCATGACACTTGTGGAAAGCAAAGTCTGAGCATCTCAAAGTAAGACTGGAGAGGAAGTGGGAGCCTGTGATTTTAGAGTCTTTTCTGCTACGGGCCGCATTATTTTTCATAACAATCCCAGAATGGCTTCAAGTGTTTAAGGCTTTAAGTATGTGTTTAGAGTGGGGTAAGCAGAAAAGAAGGGTGTGAAATAATTAAATTTGCATTTTACATAAATCTCTTTGGCTAAAACCTTTTTGGAAATCTACTGCACTTGTCTGGTGAGAGGTGACAGTGACTTGGACCAGAAAGGAGGTGATGGGGTGAAGAGGAGTGAGGGGATTCTAGAAAGAGGGAATAAATCTGATCGGATTTGGGGATGGATCCGATCTCTAGGGTGAGACATGTCGGAGTGCCCGGTTTGTAAGTTTGATGGTATGGCACTCGTTGAAGAAGTCTCAACCCTCAGATAAGGCAGGAAGGGGAGAGGAGAAATCAGGAGTTTGGCTATGATATTATTGAAAATGAGGTGATTTTGAGACATAGCAGCTAAGGCTGAATAAGTAGTTAGATATATGGGTATGAGAGAGGATTTTCCATTAACCATGCAGAGTCAAGCAAAGATCTTTAAATTTTCAGATTTTTAAGCCACTTTATTATATTTAGCCCTTAAATGTGAGGACAGTGATGGTGATGGTGATGGTGATGGTGATGACGATGGTGGTGGTGATGGTAATAATTACGGAGGGGATGGTGATGAAAAATGCTCAATTACTTTGTTCTATGCATTATTTTATTATTTTAACAACATTGTATGTTTTTTTTTTACTATTCCATTTTATGGTTGAGAGAGTGAAGCCCAAGACTGGGTAACAAATCAGTGCCAGAGGTATGATCCAAACTGAGACATTAATCTTATTCATCATATACGGTTGTTGTGAAGAGTGAATTTTAAAAATGATGATAACTGATACTTATGAAGCACTTATTATTTTCCAGACACTGTTTGAAGTGCTTTGCGTGGATTAAGTCTTTTCATCCTTGCAACAACATTCTGAAGTGAATGACATTATCATTATCCTCATTTTAGAGATGAGAAAGTGTAGCTAAGTCAAAGCTAAGATTAGGATCCAGGAAGTTTGGCTCCAGAGTTGATGGTGTTGACCAGTATGTTATACTGTTTCAGAATCAAAAAATGTATAAGGCAATTCCTACCACATGGCAAGCACTCAATGCCACCATTCAGGAAATTGAAACAAATTTGTCTCAGGACACTGATGCTTTGCCAAAAAAATGAGGAGCTAAGACCACATTTGCATTAAAGGCTAAGGCCTGAAATGTAAGGATACCTGTCACAAGGTAGATACTCAATAAATATTTTTTAAATAAATAAATGAATGAACCTAGGGTGAGTATAGTTAACTAATCAAAATGTAAGTCTTGCTCTGCCACTGTCTCTTGAATTTGTCTCTTGGAAATATCCCTTCTTTTCTTGGGTCTCATTTTACCCATCTGTAAAATGTGTTGGTTGAACTATTAGAGAAAGCCAGTGGTACACATGTTACCTGCTACCATTTCCTACTTCTGCCCTCTGGACAGACATTGCTCGTCTGTCACAGCATTGCTTCCCACTGCGCCCAAGTCCATCTTCGACACTGGGCTCTCGGAAATCCCCAGGGACACCACTCAAGAGTCAACCTGTTAGCATACCCGGAACTCCATGCCATCTAAAGTCCCTTCAAGCTCTGCCATTTCACCACTCTCTGCGAAAGTCCCGCTTTCTTCAGACCTTCTTCTGCTCCAACCTGCTGCTTTCAAATGCCTTCCCTCAACTCCAAATCTACACCCTTGGCTCGCTTGATGGGCCTGCATTCTCTTCAGACCATGACGGGAGAATATGAACCACATGCTGAAAGGATTGCAATTTGTTCACACGTCTGACTGGTGACGTTCAAACTGCCGTGGCGACTGGAGGCCACGTGCTGCTGTCAGCAGCATCCTTCATGAGAGGCCTGCCCACGTTTCCGAGGCATTCCCAGAGTTCTCAGGAGTAGTCAGCTTTTTTTTCCCCCCCTTTTTTGCAAGAATTCTGCTCTTCTTAAATTTGTTTCCTGTCAGCCTGTTCACAGCTGCTGTCTACAAGCACCAAGCAAACCAGAATGAAAGGGCTATTGCTGACACCCTCAACCTCCCAGTACAATCCCAGAAAAATAAGACTTTATGATCCTCTCCAGTTTGTCCAACCCCTTCTTCCTTCCCTCTGTCTTCTCCCTGCAGCTGTGCTCTGGGAGTTTAGGAAGCCCTATTGACCAGATACATTTTAAACAGCTTTGGAGCTATGTT
Organism: Pteropus medius; assembly: GCF_902729225.1. NCBI lineage: Eukaryota > Metazoa > Chordata > Mammalia > Chiroptera > Pteropodidae > Pteropus > Pteropus medius. The sequence continues at coordinate 6,351,092 of NW_024349804.1, read as the reverse complement.
TTGCCATCTGCTTTTAAGTACCAAAACTGACGGCAATGTCTTTGAGCATCATTTTATATTTCTCCCACTCCCCTCTCAAAACTAAATCAAGACCTATCACCAACTCTAATTTGGGCTAGGGGATAACAATATTTATGGTATGACTGTATACGTGCAGACACTGAGCAAACCAAAGAGCTGGATGCCTGCCATCAACCAGACCCCCACGAAATGTGTAGATTGGCCATGAGGTGGAGTCTCAGCAGGATAAGACTAGACCAGAGGTCTGAGATCCCACTTGGCCGCCTACTCACTGGGCATGGCCACGGGAAAGTCTCTTCGCTACTCTGAACCTCGGTGTCCTTATTTGTTAAATGCTTGCACAGAGCCATTTTCTCCACAGAAGTGAGACTTCCCATGCTCTGGAGATAGGAAGTGACTGGCAAAGAGAAAGAGCAAGAGAATACGGTTGTAGGGACTCTCTGTCTCAAACGTGGCTGGAAAAGAATGTTGGGGAAAGCAATGCAGCAAAACACCACATTTCCAAAATTTAACTCTCCTTGTAGCTCTGCTAGATGGTGAGTGGGGTGGGGTACTTCCTGTACCCAAGCAGCAGGTAAATGCTGACACTGGGTCCTTCCAAATGAGCCTAGGAAGAGACTTGTAAACAGGGAGCGATGTAGCCAGATCCCCGCATCCTCTTGTGGGCCTCCCATAGGCCATCTGCACTGCGGCGGTTTGCTTCTTCAAAGCCAGCAGGAGAATCCCTCACTCCGGTCCACAGTCTTACATAATGTAATGCGTGGGAGTAGTGTACCCCCACCTTTGCCGTAGTCTGCTGGCTAGAAGCAAGTCACGGATTCCACACACACTCTAGGAGAGGCGATTATACAAAGGCATGACTCCCTGGGTGTCGACTTAGAATGCTGCTCATAGTCTCTTCTACACATGAGCACCTTGACTCTTCAGCAGCCAGTATCACCCCAGTGCAGGGGCCTGAGGACATCACCTAGCTTCAACGGTCCTGATCTAATCTTGCCTTTGTACAGTACATTTGTAATGAGACGGTTCCTATTAATAAATATGCAATATTTATTGACAATACATTATATACAGAAAGTGTGAGAATTTTAAAAGTTATAATAATCATTGTAATAGAAGCATTTATGATGAGTTTTACAATTTATAAAGGACTTTAACTCACCCTCTTATTCCATCCTTATAGCAGTAGACGGCGGAAACACCATTATCCTCATCCCAAGGTCATCCTTGGGAAAGTCAGATGACATAGGCAAGATTACAAAGTTAGTAAGTGGCAGAATCAAGCATCCTATGCTCTTATCTCTAAGAAAGTATAAATGTGTATTTCGATGAAAAGTCAGTAATAATAGTGGAATATGGAAGCGGAGCCACAGGATCAGTGTGGTCTTGAAGGGCTTTTCAGAAAGGCCGGTCTGCCCAGGAGGTTTTTATAGAAAAGGCGGGATATGAATTAGATCCTGAAAAACAGGATTCATGTACTTGATGGAAGAGTTCAAAGATGGGCATTCAAGTAGGAGAAATGGGGCAAATAAAATAGGAAGCAAATAAAATTACAAGAGTGTCCAGGACACCGGAGGAAGATGGCCCAGCTAGAGACAGGCAGGCTTTCATAGGAGAAACACAGAAAGAAAAAAAAAAGACTAGAAAGACATTTGGAACTCCAGAAGTCTCTTTGGAGTTTTAAAAACTGTGGCAACAAAGGGTCCCCAAGCCCCATTAGCCTTTCTTGAAGCTCATACCTAAATAGCTGCCTACAGACCTGACCTACTCTGAGCTACTTGAGGCAGTACCTGGGCCAAGGTGGATGCCTCCACTACTGCTGGGACCTAAGACACTTGGCCGAGTGGAAAGAGCTGGGCATGTGTGGTTTCCTTGCAGCTTCCCAGGTAGGTGGCTCTGATCTCTCTGAGCTTCTGTTTCTACCTCCACAAACACAGGCTAAAAGTATCTACCTTGCAGATTTGTTGAGTAGAAAAAAAAAAAAGAGAGATCATAGCTACAAAGCACCTAACTCAACAAATTCAATAAAGAAGGGCTATTATGAAGCAACTTAATCTATCAACTGGGGTAGTACAAGGAACACCCCCATAGTCCCAGACGTACATTTCATGTATTCTACTTGCCTCTTCCTCTGTCATAGGGCCCCCAAGGGTCTTCTCTTTGTTTATGTTCAGCTAAAAGATAATTGATATATTTTTTAAATTGCTTCTTTTAACTTTTGGTCGTTGGTAATAAAAAGCAACCAAGGGAACTTTGACATTGCCTGGAGACATTTTTGGTTGTCACCACTGGGGGTTGCTATGGCATTCACTGGGTTAAGACTGAAGATACTTGTAAACATTCTACAAGGCACAGGACACCCCACACCCACACCCACACACATACAGTAAATAACAAGTTGTCAATAGTGCTGAGATGGAGAAACCCTGGACCAGAGATGAGGAGATCTGGGTCCTATTCTTAACTCTGCCTCGAATAAGCTCTGTGATAACTAAGCACTAATCTGGGCTTTGGTTTCCTTATCCAGAAAGTGAAGACTTTGGCTTAGATCTTTCTGCAACAAATTAAAACAATTAAAAGGTTGTAGTAAAGTTTTCATAGAACTAAATGTATTCACTTTGAACTACTGTCCTTCTTACAGATATTATGGTCTGCTTTGCTAGAGAGGGATGTTCAATGTCCTTTCCTTTAAAAATGATTGTGATAGATAACTTGAAAAACATCAGAGTATTCTTAACAAACTAAAAATTGCAAATATCACGTCAGCCCCACAAACTTTGTCAATGAAATCCAAATTTCAAGGAACTATCAGCCAACATGATCTCAAAGGTCTTTTCCAGCTTCAACAAACTATGGTTCTATAAGAAGCAATTAAACAAAATTGCCAGAGGGGTGTTGCTTCATGAAGTGTTATGCTTTTCTGGAAAGCATATTGTATTAAACAAGGTTCACTCAGTAAACCGGAAGCCACTCTGTGAATTCCAGATACTAGAACTAGGGGGATGTACAACTGTTGGAAGAACTGGGAAGTAAAGGACAGAAAAGCCATGACTGAAAGTCACAGAAACCAACAAGGAAGCCTTTAGCCTGAAGCACTGAAGTAGGCGGTCCTCAAGTATTTGTGAACTTCACCTCCACGCACACATCTACAACAATTGCCTCCAAGGAATCATGGGTTCTGCTCATAACCTTCCAAATCTTATGCAAGTCGCTCTCACTAGCAAATCAGGGGAAGGGATTTGGGGACATACAGTCTCCGCTTTGCCTCTCCAATGCTGTGGAGACCTTAGAAGAGATGTCAGGATGACCAAACCCAACACACATACTAGAGAGATACCATCCCATGCCTCCACCCACATCCTTCCACTCCATCCCTTCACCAGTTCAGGGAGTAAACCAAACCAAGCTGTGGACAGCTTGCCTTCGAATGTGTTCTCTATTTCAGAGGAGAGGAATTTGAAAAAAGGGGGCTCCGATGAGTGAAACAAACCAACAATGTTTACAAAATATCTGCCTTCTTGAATAATTTCTGACCTGATTTGCAAAGCTCGTTGAGATGTTTTCAGAGTTTGCGATTCCCCATTAGCATTCTGTAAGCCAACAAGTCTCTGAGATTCAAATCCTGTGACCATCACATTAAGCTATAAAACATTGTTCTGCTGATGCAGTAATTGCCTGACATGGCTACCTGGTTTGAACTCGTGCTTAGTATGCAAATCTGTACCAAGAATGCATTTGACAATCACTTTTCTGTCCACAGAAACTGCCCCTTGACAGAAAATGTATTTTAAAAATGACTTTCTATTTTTCGCCTTTAAAACTAAAGCTCGCAAGTCCAATGGCAGCTGAGAGCAACAACATATGCTTACAATTATGATTACCATCAGGGAATTCAGCCATACTGAGGGAAGGGAAAGAGGCCCAGCGAGGGGAAGCACAAAAGCTCTGAAAAACAGCAGAGAAAGCAGGCCCCGTCAGGTTGGCTATTCCTGGGTAATGGGGGAAACTTGACTGTGGAAAGACATGCTGGTTTCACTCCAGACTCTAGAAGAAATGTTGCGTGGGCAGAATGAGAAATGCCGACAAACAAAACCAAGCATTAGGGATCTGCTTTCCGTGGCGGACTGAAGGAGCCCTTCACAAAAGGCCAGCCGGTCCCAAGCAGCTGCCCTAGTGTGGACCTTTAAACCAAGCTGGCCACTTGTCCCAGCCCCACAGGGCCCATACGCCATTCTGCTCCCAGGGAGGGCTTTGAGCCACCTCGATTTTCTCTTTCTCTTACTCCGGTTCTCTATTTTATTTCCAGATTCTAAGCGTGAGTTTGCATTCAAAGAAGCAAACCTTTGAATTCCAGCTCTCACACTGCACGATTTGAGCAGTTGAGGTAATGTCGGCTTTTTAAATAGGATGATAATGCCCACCTCATAGCATCATTATGAGAATAAAACAGACAATGTGAAGAAGTGCCTGGTGCCCACTGGACACTCGAATACATTGACCGCTGTTCATCGTTCCTTTCTTTGGTTGGCTCCTGAGCTTCTTCATGTTGGCTACTATTTTTAACCTCACGGTTTTTTATTTATTAAGTAATTTATTCAACAATCATTTATTGAATATAACGTGTGCTGGGCACATTGGAGCCCAATGCTATTCAGGACAAATACGGTCCCCATTTACCATCTAGTAGGCGAAACAGGTGAATTCATAGGACGTTGCAATAAGTTGGATGGAGGGAGCCAGGTGTTACAGAAACACCGAAGAGAGAAGTTTTATGCAGGCTTGGAGACCAGGGAAGGCTTCCTGGAAGAGGTGACTTATGAATTACATAAGTCTGAATCATGTGTCAGATCAAGTCAGACACAGGATGGTATGGAGGAGCAGAAAGAGGGAAAGAGACACACAGCTTCGGGCCACAGTGAGTGCAAAAGCCCACAGTGACAGACAGTATGACGTGCTTGTTAACTGAGCTGAGTTCAATGTGGGTGAACAGGGCAACAAAGAGCTAGAGAGGGCCCACGACCCGCCCATGGGCCACATGGCCAGCTACTAGGCAAGCAGGCTTAGGTGTCCCTACTCTCTCCCAAAACTACACACCTGTTAAGTCCTTGACTTTTCTGAATACTTCCCTTCTTTCTGCTCCTCCATGCCCTGGTATTCTCATCATAAATCTATCTGGCAGGATCTTGTTTTGTGACTCTGGGCAAGTTGTTTCATTCTCTAAGCTTATATTTCCTTGGCTATTATGAAAGGATCAATTATCACCTTATTTGTAAAAGTATTCTGAAAAATATAAAGTGGGTGACTGCGTGGCACTGGGACCAGGATCAGTCACCTATGGAGAGAAACTGAGGAGCCTGGAGGCAAAATGCCCCCTGGCAGTGGATAGCTGGACCATGAAATTCGCTGTGCACTAAATGTGCCCAAAGTTCCACGACCCCCATCACAGCCCAGAGTCACTTTAACTAGTTCTCTTATGCTATGAGACCAGCAGGGTCGAATGCCTTCGTAATCAGACAATCTGGAACTGAAATCCATCCGTGGAGAGCCAATGTCGAGTTATTTAACCTCTGTGAAGATTCCGCATGCCTACGAGATGATTAACTTAACTCACTGTGCTGTTAAGAAGACTAAACTAAGTAGGATAAACTATGTAAAGTGTCCAACCCATAGTAGGCACTAAATAGATGTTAATCCCTTTGTTCTTGGTTCTACAGTAGGTGAGTCAAAGAAGATCAGTCAATACACAATGCCATACTTAGTGTGCACTTTAAATTCACTTTCTCCATCATCTCCCCTAATTAACTTTTTCTCTTCCCCTCCCAGCTCAACATAATATCCAGTGTAAATGTTCCATTTAGCTTCTCAGTTTAGAAAGGCCGAGTTTGCTCAGTTTAATTTGAGAAATGAAAGTTTTATGTAAAGGGTATGTGTAGAGATAAAAAAGCAGTAATTTTGACTGTTTAACCTAGTACCATGAAAAGAAAGCGGGCCTCAAGGACACAGGAACAGAATTTGGAAAATAAAAGGCCTTTAAGAATCCAAAGTTGCTTTGGCGCTATTGTTTCTCGCCAGCAGAGGACTTCACTGATCATCTCTTGGATCTCATCCATTATTATGACTTGGTTTACCCTCTTGATCTCTTCTCTCCATATGTCTTTTGACATCTACCAGTTGTCCAGCTCTCTCCATCTCAAGTTCTAACTCTGTCAGAGAAAACTGTGAATGTCCTAATTAGCCATTGTAGCCTCTGTTGGACCCAGCTTTCAAGCCAAAACCACTCAGAAATCCCTCTCCAGCCTAGAGATTGGATACTCTTAGGACCACTGTCTACTCTAAATTCTGTGGCCAGAAGACAGCGTCACATGGTCCTAAACTAACCAATTCATCATAGTTTCCCTGAAACTTTCCTGATTTGGGCACCAAAAGCCCTACATCCCAGGAAATCCTTCAGTCAGTTTTAAAATGTTAAGTCCCTTATCCCGGGAACCCCCACAATCCAAGGCAAAATGGAATGGTTGGTCACCTCTCTGGTCACTGCATAGAAATTTCTGCAGAGGAGGTGTGGCTGAGGATGACCTCTCGCATAGGAAGAATCAAGTAGTCTGGAAAATCTTCCTGACATTGGAGAGCCAGTCTTTCTCAAGGACCATTCGATTGGTATGTGGGATTCAACTGCTTTAAAGCAATGTTTAAAAAATAAACATTCTAGAACTGAAAATCTCTCTGATCTGGTGATTTGGAAGTTTTAATCTTTAAAATTTTTATTTCATCCTTTAAACTGCCAAGACTGCCCAAGACTTCCAATGCCAACTGCAAGTTTAAGAATTTTTCAAAAATATTCTCAGGTTTGATAATTTGCTTGAACTCAGAACTCGCTAAAAGCTGTTAGACTCACAATTACAGTCGGTTACAGGAAAAGGATATCTTAAAACCAGACAAGGGATGAGGTACACAGAGCAAAGTCTTGGAGGGTATGTAAGGGGAGTGAAGCTTCCCTTAACCTCAGGATGCCTTTCCATTTCCCTCCAGCGCTAAATGTTTGACATTCATACTCTTGTCATCAGCCTAAAAGATCACCCAAGCTTTAGTGTTTAGAGCTTTTTTTTTTTTTTTTTAACTGAGGCTGCATTTCTCAGGCATGATTGATTGATTGACTACTCGTGTGGTTGGACTCAGTCTCTGGACACCTTCCCATAAAGGTCAGGGATGATCTCATGTGGCTTGAGGGGCCCAGCATGAGTTACCTCATTAGCATAATAAACTCTCTCCTATCGCACAGGAAATTCCAAGGGTTTAGAGGTTACCTCCCAGGAGCCAGGGACAAAGGCCAGACCACTCCTTGGGCAAGACCAAATTCTTTACTATACTATACATTACTATCCATATGTGATGTGCACTTTCTATTTATCATCTCATTTAATCCTCATAAATTGGTAAGTAAATATTATTATTATTCCCATCATTTAATGAGGAAGCAAATGCCTAGGGTAACTGGCCCGCTATCAGGTGATAGTGTAACTGGGATTAGCACAAGTTCTTAAGCCTGAACTTTTAACCACTATATAGTGCAGCTACCAGAAGTCCAGGATTTGTGTTAAACTCTGGAGATACAAAAATGAAAAAGATGTAGTCCATGCATCTATCTGGGGCCTGGCAGCAAACAGATGCACAACATATACTTGTAGTTAAGGAAACTTATAAAGGGATCATTTTCAAAAGTTGAAGGAATCTCATTGGATGGTGCAGCACCCTTGCTGGGAACAGCAGAGAGCTATTATCTCTCCTGGGTCTGAATGGACAAGAGGAACCAGTGATCACTGGATCCCAGAGATAGTAGATGTATTATTAGACGGGCCCATGGCCTCCAGTAGGGGAATGCAGATACAGCCAATGCACAACCTGAGTTGGGGTGGGGAGAGCTGTAAGAAAAGCACCCCTGTCTCACTCTCCTTCCTCCTGCAGATTTCCCACCAGTATCTCCCATTGACTGAAACTGCCTGGACAGCTGGGACAGAAGATCTCATGGATGCACATCATACACAGACCTGGACACAAATCAGGGTAGAAAAGTATGGAGAATAGATATGGAAGGATAAATGGAAAATATCCTGCACCTTTTTGTTATCCACAACCTCTTAATACAATAGGACAGAGAAACATGTAGAACCATAATCGCAACCCAGAGAATGAATATCATCATTTACACAGAGAGAGGAATTAGGCATAGTGGAGGGACTACAAAAAATCATAGACTAGAGAAGAGCTGCCAAGTTTTCCAGTTAAGATGGCAGGCTAGATAAAGGCGAGGTTCACCTCTTTCAGGACCACATTAAAGTTACAACCAAGTTATGAAACAAACAACATGAAGAACCACCTGAAGTCTAGCTAATCATAACACATACATCTCAGGATATAATAAAAAAGCCACACTGACACTGGTAGGAGGGGTAGAGATGCAAAGAGGGCTTGCCCTGCACCGGGCATGGCGGTTGAGCACCAGGAGGGAAAGCATAGCTACAGAGGTCCCCCTGAAGAAGCGAGGGACCTTAGCCCTGGATACCGCCTCCCCAGCCCAGGGTTTCAGTCTCGGAAAGAGAAATTCCCACAAAATCTGACTGTAAAAATTAGTGAGGATTCTGGCCGTTTGGGTGGAAAGTGGAAAATACCTGAAAACCCAGACACTCTCTCAAAAGACCTGCGCACAGGCTCACTCATTTGCAGACACTCACCCTGGGGTCTGGTGGAGGGTCAGCAGCTTGGGAGGCGCAAGAGACATATGGAAAAAGACTGAATTGTGTGGCTCCAGGCGAGGGCTGGAGGGACAGCCACCATGGCTCCTGAGTCAGGCCCCGCTCCGAGGCGTCTGCAGACAGGCGCCATCTTGCCTGTGTGAGCCCTCCCCCCGCACAGCAAATTACAAGGCTGCATTGGCTGGTGAGATCGGCCCACCCCAAGCTCATCTCCCTGGGACCCTGCCCCACCCAAACCGCAAATTACCCATGGGGGCCCATTGCCAGGAAGCCAGCCCTACTTGGCACTTTCCCTCAGCCGCACATTTATGGGAGGGCAGCAGCCCTTAGCTCTTGGAGCCCCCATGCAACCTGAACATTTTAGGGGAGACTTTTGGTGGCAGGCCACTGGTGCCAGTCCAAGTGGCAGCATCTCTTGGGTGGACCACAGGAGAAACTTTTGGTGGTGGGCCACAAGCCCTGCCCCGAGCTACAGTACCTCATAAATAGATCTCAGGTGTCTGCAGGCCCAAGGCTGCATCTAACACTTTTACAAGAAGGTGCAGATTCAGCCCTGGCACAAAACCTGAATCTGCACTGGCCAGAGAAAATCTGCTCGCTTTACCCCAGTGACTCCCTAGCTCCTCACCCCACCCAACTCCCATACCATCCAAAGGCTCTTCCAAATGTGGAGTCTTACAGGCAGCTGGCAGGCAGCCTCAGGCTTTGAGATGCACTGGTCCTTTTGCTGAGCTGATCTGTACTGGGTACTGGGGGTAACTGACCTCAGCTCATGGCGTGGGGTCTCTCTCACTTGCCTCCAGGTCCAGCATAGGCAGCAAACATCCCTGGGTTGCTTTGTAGCTCCTGCCAGGTAGCCCTGAGCAATCAAAGGCAGTGGCTGACTTTGGCCTACATGGGAACCCCTCCCAAGGAGCCCCAGAAGCAACATACATAAAGGTTGACAGCAGAGCACCACCTGACTAGCCCCATAAACAGAATACCCAAAGGGTGGTCTCAACAGGCACATGAGCCTGCTGGGGCAAATTCCACTCTGAGGGGTCAGCCCACACACAGCAATTCATACTGTGAGCGTGGCCAGTCCCCACAGCCAGTAAGCTCGAGAGTCAGTCCCATCTACTGACATGCTAACAGCAATCAAGGCTTAGCTACAACACAGAACACATACAACCCACACAAGCAACACACCCAAAGTCCCCAGCACAGGTGATCAAGGAGATCACACCACTGGGCCACACAGGACACTTACTATATCTGGCTAAGATGGGAGATGTAACAAATCTTCCTAATACATAGAAATGAACAGAGAGAGGCAACTAAAATGAGAAAACAAAGAAATAAATGAAACAGCAGGAAAAAACACCAGAAAAAATTAAACAAAATGGAGGCAAGCAATCTAAATAAATCCATGCCTATGTGGTCATTTAATCTATGACAAAGGAGGCAAACATATACAATAGTGTAAAAACAGTCTCTTCAACAAATGGTGTTGGAAAAACTGGACAGATACATGCAAAAAATAAAACCGTATCACCTTCTTACACCATATACAAGAATAAACTCAAAATGAATGAAAGACTTAAATGTAAGACCCAAGACCATAAATGTCTAGAAGAAAACAGACAATAAATTCTCTGATATTGCTATTAGTAATTTTTTTTCTGATATATCTCCTCAGGCAAGGGAACAAACAAAAATAAACATAAACAAATGGGACTATATCAAACTAAAAAGCTTTTACACAGGAAAAGAAACCATCAACACAATGAAAAGACAACCTACTGAAGAGAAGATATTTGCCTATGATACATCTGACAAGGAATAAATATCCAAAATTTATAAAGAACTCATACAGCTCAACAACAAAAAAACACAAACAATCCAGTTGGAAAATGAGCAGAAGACCTGAATAGATATTTCTCCAAAGAGGACATACAGATCACCAGCAGTCATATGAAAAGATGTTCAAGGTCACTAATCATCAGAGAAAAGAAAAATTAGAACTACAATGAGATATCACCTCACATCTGTCAAAAAAGCTATCATCAATAAATCAAAAAATAACAAGTATTGGTGAGGATGTCGAAAAAAGGGAACCCTCATACACTGTTGGAGGGATTGCAAATTGGTACAGCCACTATAGAAAATAGTCTGGAGAGTCCTCCAAAAATTAAAAATAGAATAATTCTGACCCATCAATTGTACCTCTGGGTATTTATCCAAAGAAAACCAAAACACTAATTTGTAAAGATCTATGCCCCGCTATGTTCACAGCAGTGCTATTCACAATAGCCACAATATAGAAGCAACCTAAGTGCCCATCAATAGGTGATGGGATAAAGAAGTATGGTATATACATACAATGGAATATTACTCAGCCATAAAAAAAAAAAAAATGAAATCTTACCATTTGCAATGATATGGATGGACCTAGAGGGTATTATGCTGAATGAAGTAAGTCAGAGAAAGATAAATACCATATGATTTCACTTATATGCAGAACCTAAGGAATAAAGAAATGAACAAACTAAATGAAAACAGACTCACAGATACAGAAAACAAACTGGTGATTCCCAGAGGGGAGCAAGGTTGAGAAGCTGGGTGAAAAAGATGAAGGAATGAAGTACAAATTAGTAGTTACAGAACAGTCACAAGGATATAGAGTACAGCATAGGGAATATAGTCAGTATTATTGGAATGGCTGTGTATAGTGCCAGATGGGTGCCAGAGTAATTGAGGGCATCACTTCGTAAATTATATAAATGTCTAATCATTGTACTGTATACCTGAAACTAATATAAATTTTTTTTTAAGTAACTGTCAACTAAAAAAGTCACTTGATCTTAACCTCGAAGGATGATTAGATCATCATTTAGGCAAGAGAAGGATAGTCATGCTCAAAGAATTTTTTTTTAAAACCAGCAAAGACATGGTGGTCTGAAACAGCATAGAGAGCTGTATTTAGTTCATCAGGCTTAGAGTAGACTCTCCAATGGGAGCAGCTAGGGATGCGGTTGTGAGGTTAGACTCAGGCCTGGCCATGGAGAGATCTTCAAGTGTTTGTTAAGTAAAGAGTATTTCGTTCTCCTTAGGGCAATGGGGAGACATTCAATAATTTTATAATAAGATTTTAATTTAGGAAAGCTCCTTCTAGCAGTTTGGAAAATAGATTAGAGAAAAGATCTGTTAGGTTTATTAAGCTTTTGCAAGAGTTTAGGTGAGAACTAAGGAAAATATAGTGTAGGAAAAGGGTCTGATGAGACTCTGGATGCAGAGGAAGAAAGTGTAAAGCCCATGCGGACTACCATCATGGACCACTTTGGAGGCTGAAGACACAATGAAAAGGAAGGTCATTGTCAACAGCCTGTGGTGATAGCATAGTTCTTAGATATGTAGATATTAGGCATTTGAAAAAGCAACCATTTTCCCAGCAACACCACATCATAAGATATTCTCTTCTTATCTTCTGAGAGAGAAGTCTTAAAGAGAGGCTATTACTAGATAGGTGTTTATATAGATATCTGAAGGCTAAATGGCCACAGATTTATAAAATTGTAAGAGTAGAAAATAAAAAGTTATTAGATGATGGACCAATATACGATGAATAAAAGTTAACTGCAGTGGATGAACTTTTAAGTTGTGCAGAAAATCTACAAAGTTCACTCTGTTCTCAAGAGTGAAGTCAGTAGTTACAGACTTAAAAATGGAAAATTATCTTTAGTGGTCCTATAAGCATTGAAAGAAGGAAGCTGCCACATTGACCCAGTTTGGGGATTTTTTTAGTTAACAACCTCTGATCTCACTCTTTGTATGCACCAGGCATATCATATCATATCATATCATCATATATCATATCATATCCTATTATAATATCTCCTTTGATTCTCATAAACGCTTTATTACCATTATTATTACTATTCCCATAATATCAAAGGATTCTGCTTCCATCGCCTACCCCCTATCCAGGCCAGGTTGCCATGAACAGTGATGCAGTTTGCTCATTGCCCAAATATGCATTAGGCAATGAATCGGAGGCAGAATCCCCCACCACATGGTGAGACCTGGCTCAGGCTGACATCTACCTAGAGGAAGAAGCACATTTTGCTGTCATCCACCCAGGAAAGCTGTCTTTTTCTTAATTCACATGAAGGCTGTAAGCGGACCCAAACTCAAAGTCCCATTGAGACCAGAACCTGGTCCAGGATACTGGCCTGGATCTCCACAGCCTATCTAACCCTTTCTTGGAAATCAGAACTCTCCATTCCAAAGTTCCAAGGGTGGGGATCTAGTCTTCTGACTCCTGGTTGACCTTCTGCTCTAAATAGACTGACCAGCCCAAATCACAAACCCACCCAGGTTTTTATGGTCTCTCCTACTCTCCTGGAGCATTTATGCCACATTAGGAGATTCCATGTCTTCATTGCAAGGTCTGCTAAGTAATGAGTGACATACATTTGAAGCAGTCCCCTGGGTTAAGGTGAATAGATATGGGTAAAAGAATGAAACTTTCCACCAGAAATCAATAATCTGAAATCACTTGGGAGGTAGGGGTGAATCTACCAACTGTCATCCTACTTTGTCCCCCTCTTCCTGAGTTTAGAAACTCAATACATAGCCAGTCAGAACTCCTGCTCCCAGGAAGCTAAGAGCCAGACCATAATTCCTCACAGAACCTGAGGCTTCCTGGGACCATCTTCGCCAAGTTACTTTCCCCTCCCCCTTGGCCTCTATCCATACTTCTGCCACCCCATTCGGGAGATCTGAACCCTTCCTAGCGAATCTCAAATGCCAGGGAATTTAGCCCTGATAAAAGAGACTCACCCTCTGGTGTTGCTTCTAGGTGTCTTTTCTCAGAAAAATGGGCAAGATCAAGATATTCATCTTAGTTGCATAAAACATTAGTGAAAAATGAGTAAAATCCAAAATACATGGGTTTGGAGGTCAGACAGAATTGAGTTCAGTGCTAGAATAGTCACTTATTAGCTGTGTCCTTGAGCAAGTTATTTCACACCCTGAAATTGAGTCTCAATTTCAAAATAGGTAATATTGAGGGTGCCAATAATTGCCAACAAGGATCACTGTACAGATGAAAATAGGATTTTCTTTTAGGAGTGCCTGCTGTAGTTGTTGACAAACAATAAGTACTTAAAAAGGCACTTGGGAGGAATTGGAAGAACTATTTCTGCCTGGCTTGCTTTCATATCCAAAAAGAGCTTTCCCTCAGGTAGCAGGACAGGTGACACCAGAGAGAAGTCATTGGTGAACATTTACCCTGACCTCTCCCATTGAACACTAAGCTATAAAGTACTAATACTTACCATTATGTGTGCTTGAAATACCATTGGCCATCAACATCAACGTAAAATACCTCTTGGATTCTAATTTTTTTTTAATATAGTTTGAATTACCCGACCTTACAGAGTGGAGAAGACTTGCCTTGCAACTAGGTACACTTGAGTTCAAAGTCTGGCTCTGCCTTGAGTAGCCATGTGACCGTGGGTCAATCACTTTCCTCTTTGGGCCTTAGTTTCTCCCTCTTTTAAGGAGGCCAATATCACAACTTGGCAGAGCAAACAAATCATTTACGTGGGATACAACACACAGTAGGGCCTCCGTATGTTGGAATTCAATTCATTTCCCTCAGAGACCAGATTAACACCGCCATACATACAGCAAGATGATGCCACCTGTACCCTTTTATTCTTTTATTCTTTGGTATGTTTGGGGAAAAGGGCTTCTTGATACTTGGACAAGTTCACAACATGGTTTTGTTTTAGGAGATGCCAGGAGTAAACATTGTCTCTATGCACTTTCACGGTCTTTTCACTGGAGCTTTTCCAAAAACTTCTCTTCTGTGTTGATTTGACCTTTTCAAGTCCCTGTTCTCCAAGCGTTTGGGACAAGATGAGGCTATGTAGAGTGATGAAGCTCGACTCACGCCTTTGTATGTCAAGACGAAAGCCGAGTCCAGGCAATGGCTGCGATGCCAGAAAAGCCTATTAAAATATTAAATGAGGAGTTAGTGACAGGTTTAACTAGCCTCTTGTGGCAAACTTCCAAATTTTAACTGAGTAAGGTTGGTTTGGGCTGTAACAAACCAGCTGTCACAAGCTGTGCATGACCATTAATTATGTGCAAGAGCACTGATAAATTAACGCCTAATGGCTGAAAAAAAATTAGGAGTTCCTGTTTGTTTAATGCACCCTTCTCTCCATTAAAAGAGTCCCATAAGAAGATGACATTTAATTAAGTGTGCAGAGGCACAAAAGTTGAATAAAATGAACAGTCACAAATGCATGAATGTAGATCTCATGACTAAAAGCTGGATGGTGACCCTAGCAGGCAATTCTTGCGATGGAGCACCTATCCTGGCATGCTGGCATGTGACATCACTGCCCTGGGAGACCATTCTTCATGGGTCAGGCAGTCTTATAATGAGGTCTTTTTTTTTTTTTTTTTTGCTTTACTACCAGGGAACTTTGGATCTGTTTCAAAACATAGCAGCTTATTCCGTTTATCTGCACTGTAATGGTAATAGCTATCATCCATTGAACACTTATGAAGTGACAGGCAATTGCAAAGCTTGGAGATTATTCTATTGGTTAAAATATGATGTTAACAATATATAAGAAATGAAATAGTGCACTAAGGTGGGATATCCTGTAACCTAGCTTTAAGAGACACAGGAGAAGAAAGGAGTTGGGGTATTTCTATTTTGTGCCCCATGTCCCTGAGGACCAGCTGAATGTGGACCAATTCTGGCTGACACAGAACCCCTTGGAAGACCAGAATTCTCAGGGATAAAGGAAAGTGGTTCCTGCCACTGCGTTCCCGACTTATTATTAGAGATGACAGCCAGCTGTGGTGGGCGGACTAGAAAACAAGCCTGCTACAAATTGATTTCACAGTAAAAATTTGGAGCCCATGGGTAGATTGATGGTAATAATGGCCCTTTTTTTCATTCCTCAATGTACCCTTTTCCTTTGCCATGTGACTTTGCAGTTCTTCTTGCTAAAGGGGTGAAGTCTAATTCCCCAATGACAAAGTTACACATATTTATCAATATGTCAGTGCATGTAGCTTATGAGCAATTTGACTACACAATTATGCAGTTTAATACAACATGACAGCAATTTAAAAATGTGTTTGAATTGTTCTAGATAATGAGTGGCATCAGTTCAAACAGTTCTTAAGATTAAATGCTGAACAAGAAAACTTAAAATACCTGAAAATACATACCTCTATATGAAAGAAACTTAATAGTGGATTTCCCAAATTTTCCAATATTCCTATACTATTTTCATATTATCAGTAATGAGCTGTGAAGCTGAAAAAAAATTAAAAAGACAATAATAAAAAACAAATTTTGAATATTTCTATAGGAAAGACCAAATTATCTTTCTTAACTTTTTGTAGAGAATGATGCTCAAAAATTAATATATGAAGAGATCACAAAGTATATCACTGAGAACTATAAAAAATGTATTAAGGTAAATTACTTAATTGAAATATTATATTATTTATCTGACTTTTGTAATATAAGTATTTGGGTTTAGAATTTGTATTTGTAACTTTTTCTTTTTTCATTCTAAATATGCATTCACTTTGCTAATTTCTTTTTGTTTTGAAAACTTGTATCTTTTTTATAAAGAGAGTGACAAAATTGTTTAAGCACTGAGACCTGATATATCAGAATCTACTTTGGCTCTTACGTGTGTGTTTGTGTATGTAAGTATACACATCTGTATCTTATAGTATTTGTTTTGTTTTAGATTTTCTATTTCTTCTGGGGTCAGTTTTAGTGATCTGTGTTTTCCTAGATAATCATTCATTACATTCATTTTAGTCACCTTTTCCAGTTTATTTGCATATTGTTAAATACTCTCGTTCTTTCAATTTTTCTTTCTGTAGTTATTTACCTCTTATGATTTAATTTATGTTCTGGTTTTTTTTCTGATTAGATTATCCAAGGGAGTTTAGCCATTTTTTGTCCTTTTAAAAACTCACCTTTTATTTATTAATTCAATAATTGTTTTCAATTGATTATTTTTTGCTCTTATATTTATTTACTCCTTTTTGCCTGATGTGTCTTTTCTAATTCTTTTATTTTCACTGATTCTTGTCTCTTTTCTCAACATATAATTGGGGTTCGTTTTATAATCCAATGGTATTTTTTAAATTATGGTATTTGGCCCATTTACAGCTATTGACATGTCAGCTATGTTTAGTCTTAATGTTGACACCATGGTATGCTTTCTGCTTGTATAAATTTTCTTTATTTTTCTTTAAAAAAACTTTTACTATACGTATAGTGCATTGTATTTGTTTTGATCATTTAGGTGATATTTCATCTAGATAATTTCTTTTTAATCATAAAAACATAATACATTTAATGACATAATACATTTAAGCCTTTCTTTTTATACACAGTGTCAATTGAATTTTTATAACAGTGACAAAATTGATACATGTACATATCTTCCTTTGTCTCATCCTCCAGTTTTAGTTGATTATGTGATTTTCTATGCAGTGGTATCTTTTGCTTCTGGTTATAAATGATAAGGACAAGAGCATTATATTCCCTTCATTTTTCCTCTCCTTTCTCTCCTAACTGTTGTAATTTGCATAGTTTCTATATTGTTAATATTTATAGTATTTATATTCTATTATTATAGCTAAAATAGTCATATTTATTTAGTCTTTCTTCCAATTCTGAGTATAATACTATCCGTTTCCTTTTATGGATTTCTTTGATTTCTTCAATGGACTAACATCACTTTGTTGGCTAAATCTCATACTTCAGGAGGTTTTTCAAGAAGGGTTCATGGGAACTATACATTCAAAAATGTTTTTCTGATGTTTTTTGTATCTGTGCTAGGTATAAAATTAATGGTTCTTACTTTATTTCCTTGAAGATATCATCATCTTTCAATTTTAATATTAGAATTTTTGATGTTACATAGAGAAAATGTATTTGGGGCAATGGAATTCCCAAATTCAGAGTCTCAGAAATTAAAGCCACTAAATCGGTCACTTTTTCTCTAGATAGATTGAAAACAGATGCCTTTTGGTTTCTTCCCCACTGATATTCTATAATCTGGGTCCAAGCCAAGTATTCCTTTTTTTAATAATATCAAATGAGTTTGCTAAACAAAATGCATACTCAGCAGAAGTTTTTTTTTTTTAATTGCCCATTTTTTAAATTCAATATTTCCTAATCAGGCCATATAGCACTAGATTTATGTTTACTCACTGAATGAAAAAAATGGATGAATAACCCTGGTTCATCTGCTTTTGGTCATAAACCACATCAAATATGTTTCAATAAGGACCCTGCTTCTATCTTTCAAGGTCTTTTCTTTTAAAGTTTATGATTCATCACTCCACTACATAGTCTTCCTGATCCAACAGCCATACGTCCTTGCTCATGCCCTTTGCATTTCCTACCTCTCCCCATTCCCAAACTGCTTCATAAAACTAGACATCCCAGATTTAATATGGTGACATTGCCTTTCCCCTGACTCCACATTTCCTGCAACCGAAAGACCCATGTGTATGAACAGCTGCATGCTTAACTAAGGTGGGGCCAGGCAGGGGCCTTGCCTTCTTTCCCCTGATGCGTCTGTATTTTGACATTCGTGTTACTCTTTATGGCTTCTCTAACTGGCTCCTTAGCTTTCATTTTCCTCCACATGTCATTTGGTTTCTTTGAGTAGCTAAACTGCTGCTTTTCTATCTTCCCTGAACGAGGAAAACTGATTTAATTATTTCATAATGAAATACATTTTCTCTTGTAAACCTGATTAATTTCTCAACTACACTTAGGAAATGGAGAAACAGATATCCCTGGCAGTTATTACTGAGGAGCTGTATTTCCTAGGTCCCATTCTGCTGTAGGTGAAAACCAGTGAAATTGGAGAAAAATGATTTGGTATTGATCCTGGCTTTATCCCTTGCCCATTATGTTTCCTTAGGAATGTGCATCTTGCGGAACTTTATTGCCTCATTGGAATTAATGATTTTTGTCTCATTTGCTTCATGAGGTTATCATGGAGATCAAATAAATTAATGAAGGTGAAAGCCATTTTAAAACTTTGATGGATTAGACAAACAATACTTCTTATCATACAGGAAAATTCAAATCAAATTTCTAACTTCTATCTGGTCTTTTTTTTTTTTTTTCCATCAATGGTTGTTATGTTTTTAAAAATATACATTATAAGTACTATCCTTTCGGCAACAAAATCAGTAAAGGCTACTATTCAAAGTTCTAATAAATGTTGAATTCAATATATCCCAATTTTTGCTGAATCAATTTTTGACACACCTTCCTCCAATACCACAAAGAGGGATTTAACAGTTTTGCTTAACTTCAGAAATTTCCATGTCATGCTTCTAAGTGGTGAGACAGAAATGTTAATACTGCTGTCCATTTGCTTCTTCAAGTATAAATTTAGTAATGAGCTTCCTAGCTATGGCCTATAATAAGCTCTGGTGTCTGGATCTGGATAAAGTTCTACTCAGCCTTATCACAGTGGGGCCCAGGAAGTGGGTGTAATTTGTTTTCTGTTAGTTTCCATCATAAAGGCTCATTATTAAACTTTGGCTTCTTTCATTCAATAATGATAATTCTAATTAATGATAATGATTGTTATTTTTAAAGTTCTTCTAGAGATGTATGTTTTTTTAATTAAGGCAATTTACATGTTTTACATTTAAAATGAATGGCTCATGGTCCCACTACATAAAACCTTAGGTGTATTTAATTATCTACCTTGGTGTATGTGTTAGAATCACCTTATTTTGGTATAGAAAACATTCTTTTTCCTTTCTTTGTTAGATTTTAAATTTTCCTGAAATCCTAGTGATCTCTTGACTGATTTCCAGAAAATAAATATTCATTGCATAATATTAAAAATACAAAAACATGAAATACTTAATAACATTTATAATCTTAATTTTTATAATAAATATTAAAGTTTTTGTATATGTTCTTCCAAATAAACACACACAATCTGCACACATTTTTTAAATGAAATCTATATTAAGTCCTTTACCTGAGACTTTAAAAGAATTTTTTTCTATTTAAAAAAAAATGTGTTTTTTTATAGAAAATTTTATAAGAAACTTAAGAAGTTTTTAGTTATCTATCAAAGACACTGCAAAAAAGTAAAACAAATTATCAACTAGAAGAATGCATGTGCAACAGAATTAATTGATAGATGACTACAATAAAGAATATATGAAGAGCTCCTTTAGATGCATAAGAAGACAAAACTCAAATAAAAAATGAATTTAAAAAGTATGAATGGGGATAAAATAGAAGCAAAACTATAACTCTAAAAACAATATAAAAAGATGCTCGATCTCAGAATTGGGAAAATGTAACCAAGGTAAAAATATTTAAAATATTATTTTATAACCAATTGATTGGCAGATGATTGATTAGTTTTTTGGACAAATTTGCAATGGACAAAAATTTTCAAGTGTAAACAATGCCAAATTTTGAAGATGTGAATCAAAGGGAACCTTACACATGATGTTAAGAATAGAAACTGGTATAACAAATTCAGAAAGTCATTTGGCATTCTCTTATAAAGATAAACATTTGCATACCCCACCAACAATTTCCCTTATTGGCGTATGCCCAAGAGAAACTCTTTCACTTGTGTACCAGGAGATGTGTACAAGAATAATCTTAGTAATACTAATCAAAATAGAAAAAATGGAAATAATCCAGATGTTCATTGCCAAGAAAATGAACAAACTCTGGTATGGTCACAAAATACACTTTCGAACAGTAGTGAATATCACTGAACTAAGGCTATAGACTCTTTGGGTACCCTAGACTATACCACATTTGGGAGGCGCAATCCAGGATGAGAAAAAAAAACTAAGGCTACAGCATAAAAAAGTAAAAAATAAATAAATAACCATGATCCCTGCAGAGACCAAGGATGATAGTGAGATATAAACCAAGGATTATAATCAATCCACTTTCATGCATACTGGGAACAAATTTTAAAGAGAAATTGCCTTTTTTATATATAAAGAAAGAAAGTTTAACTTTGTTTCATTGGTGTCATTTCAAGATCACTTACTGAGTATATAGACCACTCACCCCATGTTCCTTGTCCTGGATTTTTATGCCTCAATTCAGATGCCATAATTTCCTCCAAGCTGCTTCTTTCACTAAATGCCTCCTTCCTTCTATTCCCTTTTTCCCTATCAAAGCCCTTATTCTTGAATGTCCAACTCAACATGTGCATTAAAACTTTTTGGATGAAAATCTACCTTTCTTACTACACACACAAAAATTTAATAGAAAAAAAAAGAGATGCAAAGACATATTAGAAAGAGCACAGGAATTAAATAAACATGAGATTGGATTGACCCATATGCTCCAGGATCTCACATATAGTATTATTTGAAATGTTCGTCTCTCCTTTCCCATTTCTTTCCTTCCTTTGCATTCTTATAAAATGTTATTAATTACGCTTTAAAAAAAAAAAGGTCTAAACTATTTCTATTAAGTTTACCAATATTTTTCAAATTGTAAGTACCTAGAAGGTAAGGCCTGTTCTTTTAGCAGATGCTGTTGGTGCCTCGCCAGTTTCCATGGCTCCCTTTTACAGGCTGGGTATGCCCGCCCCACCAGCTGCCGGGGACCGCTCTTGAGTCCTTGTCACGTGGGCTCCTCCGAAGGCCGCCTCACAGAATAGCAGTCTACTTTTTCAAGATCAGCTGAAGACTCTCTCACCCTCCAAATCTTTTCCAAGGAGGGACACCCAATTAAGAACTGCAACAGTAGATATTTGCAGAAGGTCACCCAATTAAGCCACACTCACCTCAAATAATCTCCTCCTTGATTACCTTAAGGTCAACCCATTTGGGACCTTAAATACATTTGCAAAATCCCTTCACCTATGTCAGATGACCTGATCGTGGGAGTGAAGTTCACCATCTGCAGTCTTGCCCACTCTCCAGGAAAGAGCTCAGACACCAGGGCTGTGGAATCTTGGCAGCCAACTTCGAGTTCTGTTTATTACAATAGGAGTATCAAATATAGTCTAGGACACCAAGTTAAATTTGAATTTCACATAAACTAATTTTTTAGTATGATTATCCTCAAAAACTAGTCTTTGGAATGTTTTAGTGTCAAAATGTGGTCACAAGGTCAAATGTTCACAAGGGCCATACAGGTGATGTAAGTGAGTAGAGCAGGCCAGTGAGAACTGTGCCAGACTGAGGCTCCACGACCCCAGCTGGCTGTTGCCATGAACACTCACAGGCCATGTGGCCAGGACTTCTGATGGTTTCTCAAGACATGACACTTTTACGTGAATTTCTACTTGAATTATCCCACTGGTGACAGTAATACAAAGTTTTAAAAAACATGTCGTGATCTATACAAAACATGTTTATGCGCTATATTTTGGCCCTTGGAAGCCAGTTTGCTACCCATTATCTAATGTCTGTAATCACAAAAAGAGAAAACTGTAAAATCGTTCCCTCTCCCAGGATGCAAACTGGGTTTTCATTGGCCCAGTTCATGACACTCTTCCACTGAAAGCTCAGAGTATTTATGCCCTTTTACTTCTCCACTTCATTTAGCCGCTGAGTTCATCTCTAAAACAAAATTGATTTGTCACAACAGAAACCTGATTTACAAATTCTACCAGTCAGCCATAATATCAACAAATCAAAAGCCAGATTTACAAATCCTCCAAAATGTATAATAAATGCCATATAAAAACTTTTAATTTATCAAACTTTATTTGTAGGAAAGCATAAATCAGAGATGAGGATGAAAAGGCACTAGCTAAATTTTTTTTTTTTTTAGTTTATATGTCCTTTCAAGTTTGAACTTCTATTTATAAGTGGGCTTTTGATTTTAATGACCATTTTAAAAGAATAGCCTTAGTTGCAGCTTACAAACCAGGCTCAGCTGATGGAGGTTTGGATTAGGTATTAAAGCCCATGGTATTTTTAATCTGGAAATGCCATAAGACCTTTTGGGAATCCTTTCTGGCCAGATTTTTTAGACACCAAAAGGATGTCTTGAACATCCCAACCTGAAGTCTTTTCCTTTCTTTGGTTTGTTTTCTTGTGACATTTACGATTCTCTCTGTTTTGCAACAGGGCTTGACTTTAAAATGCATCTCTTTTGGAAAGAATGCCCAATTTTTGGCTCAGAAGCCATTAAGGACCTAACTTCTGCTCAAGGCAAAGTGAAAACATTAGAGGTGCAGGGCACTCTCAGGCGATGTGCAGATCTGGGGCTGTGACAGGCACGGGCACGTGCTTACTTCTAGAACTGCCCTGGACATCACAGATCAAGGAGCCTTTAATGTTTCTGCCTCAGCTCTCTTCCCATCATTAGAAACGATGCCAGAGTCTTGGGGCATCCTGTATATCCGCTTTGCCCAAGTGAAGGAAAATGGTGGACCAAAGAGAAGTGAGGAGCTCACAGCAGGCCTTGCCCACTCACCCATCTCAGGCTCCTCACAGGTAAAAGCCCATAACCTCATGGCAAGGGGATCACAAAGAGGATCTAAGCCACCTTTCTACCCACTGTGGTATCTCAGGAGAAAAGGAGTTTGGGGTTGAGGCCGAGAAAATCAAGGCAGTAATTGAAGCATCAGGACTCTGGGGGTGAGGGAGAGGCCAGGCAGGGGTTCAGAGAAGGGAGAGGAGCTACAGGCAAGAAGGAGGTGTGTTTAGAACAGTGGGCTCCAAACATCCCAGGGTGAAGATTCTTCTTTTTTGTAAGGGGAGGAAGGGGAAACTTTCTACATTATATATAAAAAAAAAAAAGATAGTCTTAAAGTAACTTCTGTTCATTACAGAAATGGAGAAGAATGAAAAAGAAGTCCCTTAAATGTACTCATAATTTGTTCCACTCAAAAATGTAGCTGTGTGGACCTCATTTAAGGAATCAGATGTGCTAAAGGGATACAGTATTCTATATAATTTTACCATGTCATACTCTCACAAAAGAAAAGTTACTTTGTTACTGTTTATTGATTGCAAAGTCAATTGATTTTAAAAAAGAGTAGTGACTTACTCAGACTAGAGATTAAGCTTTGTGCATGTGTCTTCTTACCTTGCGATATCCCCTCCTCACTTACCCGACCCCCACACCATCAGTTATTTCACTCATACGATGAGAATGCATAGACGACATAACTTATTCAAAATCCATCCCATGCACCTACTCTGTTTAAGACACCGCAGTGGGTTCGTATTTGTGAAATTTAAAAAAGGAAAAAAAAAGAGAGAGAGATAACCTATGTTTTCTTGGAGTTTTTATTTCGGTAGCAGAAAACTGACTCGGTTGTGAGATGTTCCGCATGTAATTTTTACTAAAGCCTATTTTTTTAAATTTGCAAATTATTCTCTTTTAAAATAATAAACTGAAATGGATTCAAGTTTATTTCTATGGTAATATCACCCTCTGCCACTTGGAATTTGCTGCCTTGAGTGAGAGAGAATGCGATAGTTATGATCAGCATTTAGGAAATTGTAGATAATGACCTATGTCTCTCCAAGGTAGAGTATTGCATATATGAACATTTTCTGCCGTTATTCGCTATTTTCATGGGACTGGGGGGAAAAAAAGCAAGAAATACCGCTTTGCAGAATTCACGTAGTAGGTGCTTCTGTGGACAGACATAATACCCACGAAATGAGCTATGGACCTTCTGCAAATACCTACTGTTGCAGTTCTTCAAATGTAAAGGATCCCCATTGCTATTGGGGGGGAAAGAATGAAACAGACGTGACTGAATGTGATGGTAAGCGTACAGCAAACCTCCGCCGACGGAGTCCCTGTGCTGGGCACTGGGAAACAGATATGAATCACATTGCCCCATACTTCATAGGAGTTCGTGGATGTTGAGAGGTAGAGAGTGGACAAAGTAATTCGCATACACAGCACGATACGTCCAGCTCACAGTTAGATCAACCATTTTAAGGAATAATAATTATTTTGCAGAGTTTCACCTAGGATGGTTTGTCCAGTAAAGAAGAAAGTGGAAAGATGTCATTCTAGGCTAAGGAAGAGCATGTGCAAAAAAGCCACATGTGTATTTGTGAAGAATTTGGGGAATCTAGAGGAACAACAGGAAAGGGACAAGGACCGAGAGATAAACCAGGACCAGATCAAGAAAGACCTTACAACAGAGAGCATACACGCTCTTGTTGGCACACGGGGTCCCTTTAGAAATATTTTAAAATCATTATTTACCTAGTTTAATTTCCCTTTACATTTAATGGTGGGGGGGGTAGTCCTAGCACATAGAAATTGAAATTTAATGAAGGTAATTGCTTAGAACAAGGGTAAGTCTTTAAAAAAGGAGTAAGTGAATTCAAAGAAAATAGTAAGGAAAGCATTGTGAAGATGATACAAAAATACAGCAAAAAAAAAAAATTGTAAAGTTGAGAGGCAAATGATGGAAGTGTGCGGAACACTGTCATAGAGCGAGACGGGGGGCCGCGGGGGCGATGTGATGGGATTTACAGAACACTTTGGGCTGTGCGGTGCTTTCTGGAAGGTCACTCAGGCAGCAGGTGGAGGTTGAGCTAAGGTAAGGGAAGGAGGGGGTGCAGCTCTGGGTTGGGAGACCCACGAGTGGTCCAAGAAAGAGAGCATGAGGACTGAACCTACAGCAGTGACAGTGTTGATGGAGACGACGGACAGACTCGAATATGCTCTCCTTGCTTCCTGTCAAAATAGAACACAGCTCGGCAAACAGGCAGGAAATGAGGAGGAGAAGATGCCTTTTCCCCAGATTATTATCATTTATACTTTCTTTCCCATGTATTGGTATTAAAATCATAAGGTCGCGTGATGGCGACGTTTTCTCCCAGTGCCCGGAAGCTGCGGTTCTAAGTGCTCATAAATATCTTTGGGAATGGATGAGCCAGAGGATGAAAATGGACTTTCTGAGTTAGTCATTACAGCATCTGGGCTGAACTGCCAGCCGCTTATGACTGGCCACGTGCAAAGAAATGCCACTTTGAAGTTCATTATTCTTCATGAAATATAAAAGAAGAGTGAATTTATACCAGGTGGGGTGACGGTTCTTTTGATCCCCTCCTTTTGATGGCCCGGGTAACTCGAGATTCAATAGCTCCCACAAACATTGGCAAGACTGGGGAGAGGAGGGAGCAGAACATGGCGGACGCCATTTCAAATTTCCTGCTTGGTATTTATCTTCATTTCCTCTGCTATCTGTCCTGAATGTTTTCCTTGAAAAGCCACTGTTCTCCCAGTTTAATCCTTGAATGTAGATGGATCTAACTACACCCCTTGCCTTGCAGCCAGATACAAGTCTCAGGTTTGGCCCAGAGGATTACTCCATCCCCATGGCCAGAGTGATTGGTTCATAACTAGGCATATCATACAAGCCCTGTCAAGGAGATTCGTCTCCGCACAGTTTTGCTAGAATATTTAATGAAGAGGCACTTTCCCTACTACTTAGATACGAACCTGAAGGGCTGGAGGGCTACTATGGCAGGGAGGGAATCCCACCCCAAGAGAAATGGACCTTTGGGAGACAAAGCGTCTATGTCTTGATGCTTTGGTTCTTTGGATAATTTTTCTCCCTGGACTTGGCGGTTTTGTGGGAAAATATATCCTCCCTCACCTGTTTTTTCTTCCTCGGAACAATGTGAATTGGGTTTTTGTCACCTATGACCAAGATTCATTAAGTGGTCCCTCTGCTCTTGATTTCCTAAAAATCCCAGCTCAGTAAGCCCCAATGCAACTGGGGTGGATGGGGTAGCAACAGCAGAAAGGAGGCAAGCATCATAGGAATGAGATAAAGAGGTGTCTTAGCCAATTCTGCAAACATTTATTGAGGGCTTGCTCTGTGGAAGGAAGTGTGTTGGGCAAGGTCGGATAGAAGAGCAGACATATAAACACTTATGAAAATGGTCTGTGTCTTCAAGATGATTACAGTCCAACCAGGTCAAAGCAAAGGTGGTGTTACCTCTTTCTTGCCTCTGCCTCTACCAAAACCCACGCCACTGCTACCTTCTCTCTCTCTCTCTACTCGGGATGCTGTCTCCCATCCCAACGAGAAAATGAACACCATCAG
Source organism: Pteropus medius (assembly GCF_902729225.1). Classification (NCBI taxonomy): domain Eukaryota; kingdom Metazoa; phylum Chordata; class Mammalia; order Chiroptera; family Pteropodidae; genus Pteropus; species Pteropus medius. The sequence goes on along the minus strand of NW_024349804.1, from coordinate 6,324,217 downwards.
CTAAAAGCTTCCTCAACATCTTTGCCATTGTATACCCAATATCTGGACAAAATTAGCTCCCAGGAAATTAGTTTTGTAAGTATATATGAAAAAATGAAACTAAACACTGAAAGGTCTATGGTGCTTGTCCCTCTGGCAATTGTATTTACCTCAATGCATAAAATTGAATATTGTATGAATGTTGTATGAACGAAAGAAGAAAAGGTAAGAAAGTGAAAAGAAGAAGAAAGAAAAGAGGGGAAGGAGGAGGAGGGAGGGAAGGAGGAGGGAGGGAGGAAGGAAGGAAGGAAGGAAGGAAGGAAGGAAGGAAGGAAGGAAGGAAGGAAGGAAGGAAGGAAGGAAGGAAGGAAGAATATTGGTTTCCCCTTGGAGTTTGTTGGCATGAAAACACAATATATCTCACTGGAACAGAGATTCCAGTACAATTGCAATACTATTGTGTATCAGTCCAACAAACCACTGGGTAGGAATCACAAGACAAAGAAATACAAGCGGAAGGGGAGCCTGAATACAAAGTTGAGATCTTCCCTGGGGACCCACAGAGAAGTATCCAGGCTGGAAGTTGAAGTCACAAGCGAAGCCCCAGCTCAGCAGAGCCTGGGGAGGCTGCTGTTGCCTTTCCCTCCGCCTGCTCAGCCAGCAGAAGTCAGGTCATTTGCAGATCTTGCCCGCCCTTCTATCCTGGAGCGAGAGGTGTACTGGCCATTTGTCATTTCCGCATGTGCCAAGGACTCTTCTCCCTCCTGGCTTCTAAACGAAGCGACGGGGTCTCTATGTGCAGCAAGGGTTCGGCATGCACACATCCACACCCCCTGTCCCTCTTGATTCTGTGGCCGTGCACCTTCCTCTTCCTGCCTTGGAAAACCTTTCTCTAGCCTCCCTTGGCCGGCCGCTGAATCCCTAGTCTGCCTTTTCAAATTGAAGGATACATATTTATGGCTCTTTCTCTAAAGCTACAATCCAGGATAGGTGATGCAGATGGGAAAAGGAGGAGTCTGTCAATCTTCAACGTACTGTCTAGTGAGTCAGCCAGCAGCCTGGTTTGAGGGAAACAGTCTAAAATGCCTGTGAAAAACAAGAGCCGGGAAATAAAATAATGACGTTTGCAGTACTTGTTAAGATTATGAACCCACAGGAACCTGACATGGGCCGTCCAACATTATCATCGGGGAGATGGTAATTTTGATAAATGAAAAACATACAGTAGCCACCTAAAATGTTTTTTTTTTTAGAAGCGGGAACATATAAGTTGTAAGTTAATATTAAACTTCGAATTCACATCTGCCTTTATAAAAACTCGTCAGCAAAACTACTGTATGAACCCAGACAGATAAAGGCATCGGATCGCTACAAACCAGCAACGCCTGGGAATAGAATGCACTGTCCTGCGAAGGATGTGTCAAGGGACAGACACAAAGTCCACAGGGGCTGGGACAGTGGTCGTTCCAGGAGGCCAGTCCCAGGTCATTTCAGGAGGCCAGTCCCAGGGCAAGGAGTCACACGGACTGTTTGGGAAATGGTGATTGACCCAGGGATCGGATTAAGCGTAGGAGATATGAAGAATGGCAGAGAAACCAAAAAGGTAGTCTGGGTTCATCAGGTAATACTATTCTAGGAAATTTAAACCTTCCTTATAGACGGCGGGGAGCCATGGAAGGTTTTAGAGCAAGAGGTGCTGTATTCGGATCTAGACTTTTTTGAAAAGTCACTTTTGAGACTGAATCTTAGCATACAACCCAGAGTAAACGCATCAGGTAATGAAGCTAAGATGATCTGTTCTAAACTTTTATAGGAAATTAGTTATTGTTTCGGGTGTGGCAGAAGCACCGAGGCACCTTCGGAGAGAGGAACCCTTCGCTCCCACTGTCATGCTCTCATTCTCTCAGCCGTCCTTGCATTGGCCCCGGCTCGTCAAAGAGGACAGAGGTCTTCGCTGCAGACCCACCTTAGAAAACAACCTCGGCCATGCCCTGTAGTCCGCCCAGTCCTCTTGTCTGCAAAGAGCTTTCAGGGCATCATTCCAGAATCTCAGAGAGCCACTTCTAAAGAAATCAAAGCTTCCTCCCTCCCACAGCCCCAGTAAGAAGTAGATCAATTAATAATAGCATGAAAAATTTTAATGAAAGGAAAAAAAAAAAAACAGCTGCTTTTTGTTTTAGCATAACAGCACGATACAACATTGCTTAGGACCAGATTCCAGCTTCTGCAACCTCCCTCACCCTCAGCTCAGGATCCCAGGTACCTTAGTTGGTTCCAGCTGCTGTAACAAAATGCCACAGACTGGTCGACTTAAACAGCAAACATTTTCTCACAGTTCTGGAGGCTAAGAAGTCCAAGATCAAGTGGATCTGGTGTCTGGAGAGGACCCCCTTTCTGGTTTACAGATGGCTGTGTCCTCACATGGTGGAAGGGACTGGGGAACTCTGTGAGGTCTCCTCTTGAATGGGCACTAATCCCATTCAGGAGGGTCCGATCCTCACAATACAATGATCCCCCGCAAAAGGCCCCACCTCCTAATATCATCTCATTGGGGATTAGGTTTCAACACATGAATTTTGAGTGGGAGAACACAAACATTCAGCACTGGTCAAATCCTAACTCCTAGTTCTGTGACCTCCTCAACAATGATAAACCGTATCTTACCTCACTGAACGCATCACTCTGGTGGCTTCATTTTAGTCCCCACACACAGTGCTTCTGTGTCCTCCCCTCTCCAGCTGAGGTTCCCCTGCCCCATTTCAAAAGCTTCCTCACTTACCCTCACCTGCCTTCAATGACCCTTGGTTCCCTCAGCTGACCTCATCTATCCTTGAATACCCTCAGCCACCCGTGACCACCCTTCCCTTCTGTGACTCTTCGGCATTCCTTACCACTCTCATATCTGTCCCCACAATATGGTAAGAACAATAGCAATCACAACGCCCACTGTGACAACGGCACGTCTTCCGCTCAAGAAATATCTCTGAAATGAAGAATTAACATAGGTCTTATCATCTTTTATGTTTACCAGCAACTTAGACCTTCAAAGTCATTTTGCATGTCATTTAATACTCATAGGAATCCTCCAAAGAATGTGAGATTTTCCCCAGATGAAGAATTTCAGGGCTTATGAAGGTAAGGTTATACCTAAGTGCAAGAATAAGGTCCAGGAACGTACCACTCTTTCTAGTCACAATAATAGATACCATCTCATGTCACCCTGGCAGGTGCAATTGTGTGTGAGGTACTTTATACGTGTGGTATGTTATCCTCTCAGTCACAGAAGGAAGCATCTTACAACTAAAGAATCTGCAGCTCAGAGAAAGCCAGTGACCGCCCCCAAGCCACTGAGCCAGCAAATGGCAGAACTAGAGACAGGATACCAAAGTCCTCTAACTCTGGCTCTTTCTTTGTACCAGAAATAAACTCGTTCACACTCTGTCATATGCATTTCTTCTTCATAAACATTTACATTTTAAAAGAAAAGTTAGTACTTAAGGTAAAGAAAATATTTTCTACTGGAAGAACTGTCTGGAAAATTATATCAGAATGATTAAAGTCTCCATGGTCCCTCGAGTTATACTTTGCACTTCTAAAGTTATAGCAGTTTCTGACTCCAAAAAGAAAATAGGTCAGATATTGAAGTTATCTTCCTTCTACTATAGTCCCTGCTATTTTATGCCTCTTTCTACTACTGAGCGCATTTAGCTCTCTTGAGTTAAGGCACAAGAAATGTGAGCTACTCCGTTATGCAAATCACAGGGGAAGGAGTGAGCAGGAAAAAGGCAAAATGGGCTGTGGAGGAGATTCTTGAGTCACTGGGCTTTAAGGTAAATGGAAAGATTAAGCAGTGACCTAGTTTGATTGCACAAGCAGATGGAAGACTCTTAAGAAACTGTGTTATGAAGAGGCACTAGGAAGGGACAGGGAACTGGTGTTGATTGAGAGCAGAATGACACCTTTTGGGGGAACACATTCCGGCCCCATCTTCACTTCCTGTGTCCCCAACCTCACTATGTCTCAGTTTCCAAATCTCTGAGATGAGAATGATGATAGAAGATACCCAGCACCAGTGGGCAGGGAGGTGTCAAAGAGTTGGTGCATGCAGCGTGTTTTGAGCAGGGCCTGGTGCATATATTAAGGGAAGCGTAAATGTTAGAAAACCATCATTAGCGAACACCCTTCTTGGGCCACTTCTTGGGCTGGGTGAATTAGGCTGCTTCATCTATAAGGTGCAGAGCCTCATTCAGGTTCCAACAAGAATGAAGAGTGTCCCATAAAATGCACAGGAAATGAGGAAGAACAGGGGCTGTGTGCTCAGCCAGACCACACAGAGACGAATATTGTTCAACACATGGGAAGCACTGCCCTGAGCCAGCTGGTGACCGTCATAACTGAATGGACAGCCCACTATTCCCAGTCTCAGACTCCACTGTTAGGACAGTGAAATAATTCTGCAGTTAGATGTCTTCAAATGCCTCTAGAAAGAGAATCTCACTGGTTCAGTGGTCAACATGGGTCTTGCCAATTAAATCTCTTACTTAGCCAGTAACCACACAGGCTCTTGATGATCTATAAATCAGATGCCAATGGCCTCTGAGGTGTGGAAGGGAGATCCCAGTCAGCTTTCCTGAGTGGGGACCAGGGCAGGACAGGTTTGCAGAGTAAGGTAGATTCCCAACTAATACAAACATTATAACCTTCACAGCCCTGTGAGGTAGACGTTAAGTCTTGTGTTTCAAAATGCATCCTCGTAGGCATGGTTTTTTTCAAGGGTGATGGTTAGCCATAGACCCAACGGTAAGACCCAAGGCCAAACATTTTGTTGAATTTAAACTTGAAAAGTGTTTGAATTCTCTAAGGGATTCTAATTCTGATGTATTTTCATTTCACTAATCCTTAAATGTGCAAAGTAATAGAAACTTTGTAGAAATGTTTATGACATTTTGATTTTTATTATGTGTTCTTGATTTTATTACCTTTCCTGACGAAAGATAAACACACATTCATTTAAGAAAGAAAGAGGATTTGGGGAAGCGGGGAAAGGGAGAAAGTGGGAAAAGCATTTTACAGCTGAGTTTCTCCAAATTAGGTGCACATCAAAATTACCTGGGAAGCTTGTTTCTGAAATAGCTTTTACTGAGGTATAATTTACATACCATAAAATTCACTCATTTTAAGTATGTAATTCAGTAATTTTTAGTAAATTTACACATTTGTGCAACTATCGCTACAATCTGGTTGTGACATTTCTGTCACCCAAAATATCCCCTCATGCCTGGAAAGCTTTTAATTTTGATTTTGACTTTAAATCACTTTATTCCCAAATTACAGAAGAAACCACTGTTAACTGTACGATGTATATTTTCCCAGACTTTTATCAGTGCTTTTATGCACTTATATACATAAGTAAATAATAGCTACCTGTGTGTCAAATTTTTTTGTTTTAAAGTAAATAGGATCATACCATACATTCTCCTCCATGACTTGCTTTTTTCAGTTAAAAATGTGTCTCCAAGATCTTTTCACGATGGTTTGTTTTTCTCATTCTCTTGTAATGTCTGCCTAGTATTCCAGAGTATAAATATAGCTTAATTCTTTTGGTCACCATCCCCTCTTTAGATGAAAATGTAGGTTGTTTCTAATTTTTTCTTTCTATCTTTAAGTGGCAGATCATCTACGTAGTACACCCGCGTGCATCTCTGCATTATTCCTGGAGGGCAAACTCCGATAGGTACGACTCCAAGTAGGATTTTTAAAACCAGGCATCCTAACACCCTACCTTTCATTTTGTAACTCAGTCCACCAAGAGATTTGATTTACTGGATGCTGATGGAGTCCATAAATCTGTATTTTTTAATTTTTTACCAAGTACCTGCCCTAGAGATTCAGATATGGCCAGACTAGCACCATGTTCAGACTGTCATTACGCAGTCATTGTTTTAAGATGAATATCTGTGACTTTGTAGTCAGAAAAATGTAGGTTCAAATCCCAGTTCTGTCACTGCGAGTATTGTTATCTTGGACACCATTCATTCAGGCCCTTCCACCCATTCATTCATTCTCCATTGAGTAAACAAGCATTCAACACTCCTTATGTGTCAAGCATAATTCTTAGTCAGGGGGCGACACAGACACGTGAACAAATGAATACATATAATAAAGTGTCATGGATTCCACAAAGGGAAGGCTAGCCTATTGTATGAGTTCAGAGGAGGAGGATGGCTGGGGAAATCTGAAAAGATTGCAGAAGAATCATTTAGGGGTGAGCCTTGAATTAAGGGGAGGTTTCTGCCAAGTGACCAAAGCCAATTCAGGCAGAGGAAACTGCACAGGCAAAGGCTGGCAGTTGTCACTCGGCAGGATTTTGTATGGTACCAGATGGGAGGTGAGGCCAGAAAGGAGCCTGGAAAGGGAGACAGGATTGTGGCAGACTGTAGGGTGTATGGGGGTCCTGGAGGGTGGTAACACGGGGTGATCCATGGCAGACCCGCATCTCAGCACGTTTCCAGTAGGGTGTGAAGGAAGGAGTAAAAGGGCTTGAGCGTGGAGACCCAGGTCAGAGAGCCAGTTGGTGGAAACTTGTCATCACCCAGACCAGCACTCTGCGTAGTCCACACCAGATACCAGGGTGAGATCCCCTTACAAAGCCAGTGGGGCCTCTTGGCTGTTGGTTGACTTTGCCAGTTGATCCGCTGATCATTCTTGGCCTTGCTTTAACCCAGCACCAAGCCTGGTATTTAATGGTCTTTCAGCAGCTGAGCTATGGCAACAACAAATTCTGGATTGGAAGCCAGGTGTGATGGTTAATTTGATGTGCCATTTGGGCTGGGTCATGGTGCCCAGGTATTTGGACAAACATTGTTCTAGATGTTTCTGTGAGGGTGTTTTGGGGTGAGATTACCATTTAAAATGGGCTTTGAGTAAAGCAGACTGCCCTCTATAATGTAGGTGGGCTTTGCCCAATCAATCGATGTCTAGAGTATAAAATCTGAAGACCAAACTTTCCCAGGTAAGAGAAAATTCCACCAGCCAATGGCCTTTGGACTGGAACTGCACCATCAGCTCTCCCTAGCCTGCTGGCTCACCCGGTGGATTTTGGACTTGCTAGCCTCCATAATTGCATGAGCCAATTCTTTAAAATAAATCTCCCTCTTAAACCTCTCTCTCTCTCTCTCAAACACTGATGCGAATCGTATGTATTAGGAAATGATCAAATCTTATTATTGTTTATGTCTCCCATATCATTGGCATTATTTCACTAGTTCATTCGCTTACTCACTTATTTATCTATTTTTCAAGTAGCTTTTTCTACTATGTACCAGGCACTATGCTAGATATATATAAAGATTAACATGATATAATATATTTTCTGCCCTTTGATAAATGTCAGCGAGACAACTGACATTGTGTCTTTTCTCCTTGAACATCTGTAGAGATAGAACTTCCCTAACTGCTCCACATAGCTAATTCTTACATTTAATCTCTCAGCGGATTAAGAAATTCTTTTTGTTCAGCCACAAACTCTCCAGTTTTAATTCGAGCTCCTTTCTTACTCAGCTGCCCATGAACCTAGGGAATAAAGCTCAGCATCGTCTTCATAAAAACCCTTCATAAAGTTAAATTCAGTCATTAAGTCAAGGAAAAAATTAAGCCACTTTACATGTGCTGAAGACTTTATTTTGGGATATCTCCGTGGGAAGGAATGTTTGAGATTAATTGAGCTTTCTGGGTATCTGCACATGAGCCCTAGAGTTTTATATATAGAGAGGGAACACCTGATCACAGCACCTGCAAAGAGAAATTACTCGTTTACCTCCCAATCTCCAATCAGAGAGAGGAGGGGGCTGAGGCTCTGATGGAAGGCCCTGCGGCTGGGGGTCAGGTCCAAGTCAGGGTGTAGGAGGGGATCTTCCAAAGATTCCATCTTGGTGCTCTTCTTTGCCTATAGTCCCTTTCCCTTCTTCCTCAAGATCACCCATGTCCTGCTTGAGATCCACTCTCAGGCCAGGTTCTAACTCACTCAGGCATATGCCTCTGCTCCAATGGCTTCGGTTTGATCTCCTACGTCATTTTTAGGGATTGGTTTTCTAGAATTTTTTTAAATACTAGAAAGGAAAAATCTACTTATCTTCTTCATTTTTTCTGCCATTATAAAGTTTAGAAAATCATCGCCCTGCAGAGCTTTAATAAATACAGGCACACCTCAGAGAAATCGCGGGTTTGCTTCCAGACCACTGTAATAAAGCAGGTCGCAATGTTTTTGCTGGTGGAGGGTCTTGTCTTTAATTTGTAAAAAACATAAGACTTACGAAGAGCAATACAACGAAGCACGATAAAATGAAGTATGTCTGTGTGCACTTCCCTCTTTCAGCAGTTTTTAAAATGCAATTAACTTTAAGGTCTGCTCTACACTCACATTACACAGAGGTCATCCCTGACCCGCCTCTACACTTGTGCACATGGTCCTGAGTCCCCGAGTCCCTCTGACTTTATGTTTTTTTAAATCTGTTTCCTCTACAAGAGCTTGTGGAATTTGTTATTTGCCTAATTTAAATTTTTTTTAATAGAGTTCTATGAGTTTTCACAAATATCTCGTCGGATACCCACTACCAAAATCAAAATATAAACCAGTTCTCTCATCGCTCTCCCCCCAAAAATCTCTGCGTCTCTCTGTAGCCAGCCCCTCCCCCAACGCAGTCCCTGGCAACCACTGATCTGTTTTCTGTATCTCCCGGTTTACCCTTTCCAGGATATCATAAAAATGAAATCATGTAGTCTGTAGACTTTATGGCCTCTTTCACTTAACATAATACATTTGAGATTCATTAATGTTGTTGCATGTGTAAGTGATTTGCTCCTTTTTTTAATGCTAAGAAGAATAACGTGTGGATTAAACCACAGCTTGTTCGTTCATTCATCAGTCTGAGGATATTTGGGTTGTTTTCAGCTTTGCATTATGGCAAATAAAGCTGTTATGAATATTTGCATACACATTGTTTTGTAAACATAAGCTTTCATTTCTCTTAGGTAAGTACTTTTAGGAATGAGATTGCTAGGTCATATATTAAGTGTATATTTAATTATATAAGAAAGTACCAAATTGTTTTTTCAGAATTGCCGGACTATTTTGCACCACCAGTAGCAATGTATGACAGTTCTAATTGATCCACATCTTCGTCAGCACTTGATATTATCGGTTGTTAGTGTTTCTGTTTTGTTTTGTTTGCTATTCCAAAGGGTAAGTGAGGATATCTTGTTGTGGACTGAATTTTTATTTTCCTAATGAGAAATTATGCTGAGTATCTTTTTATGAACATATTTGCCATCCATTTGTGTTCTTTGGTGAGGTGTCTATTTAAATTTTTGCCAATTTTTTAATTGAGGTGTTTATTTCCTTATTATATGAGTTTGAGAGAATTCTTCATATATTCCAGATGCAAGACTTTTACCAGCTATATGATTTGCAAGTATTTTCTATTCATCTGTGGTTTGTCTATCATTCTCTAAATGGTGTCTCTCAGATAGAAGTTCTTAATTTTGAGAAAATCCAATTTATCAATTATTTTTATGGATTGTTTTGGCATTGTATCTAATAAATCTTTGCCTAATCTAAGGTTAAAAGATTTTCTACCATGTTTTCTTTTTAAAATTTATAGATTTAGGATATAACTTTATAAGTATCATCCATTTGGGATGAATTACTGTATTTGGCACAAGATATGGATTGGGGTTCATTGTGTGGATGTCCAATTATTCCAGCACCAATTGTGACTAGAAATTTTTTTCTATTTATTGGTGTACCCCATTGCTTAGAATTGTGTCTGACATATAGCAGGCATCCAATAGATATTTGACAAATAAATAAATCTAATTAATTTTAAATATATATTTAACTCTTTATCTAGAATTTGTTTTGGTATACTGTGAGAACTATGAATTTAAATGGATTTGCCAAATTATTTCTGTTATGCTAACATTATATATTTATAGCAAGTATTCTTCCTTGAAACAGAAATTATTTAATGTAATTTTTTCATTTTTCATATAAACTTTGAACAGAGTTAACTGAGTTATACACTTAAGCAAAAATTCTTTTTCCATTTTGGTGATGTCTATGGATAATAGACATAATAATGTCTTAGAATAATATATTTAAGTGCATAAAATAAAAACAGGATCACAGAGGAAACCGATCATATTGAAATACAGTTTTCAAAATACTTCTTAAAAATTGTGACATGGTAATATATGTTTCTTTACTTAAGCATCAAAACACACAATCTAGTAGCATGTCTAATATCTACCATAGTTTCGGAGTGGTGATGTGCCTAAGCTATTTTGAGATGTCTGCAATAACCTGTAATGTGATATAAAACCATCTGGGATTTCTACTGGTGGCAAAGTCACAGGTACAATGATTCTATCTTGGCTGTTGTCTACGTTCATGATTGAAGGACATGCTAAATTTCTGTTAGAGGTTAGTGAAAATAAAGATGTAATCTGTTTCTATTCAAATTCCCAGTCTCTTGAATTTCAATCCTGGTTTAGGACTCCTGAGCTGCAGAAATACACAGATGAATAAAATGTGGTTCCTGCCCCCAAAGAAATTACATTCCAGTGAGAGGCAAAAGACACATGAACGAGAGATTCTATGAGATGCCAAATGGCATTGAACTGGCTAAGAGAGTATGGCAAAAAGTTTACAAAGATGGAAATAATGTTAGTCAGCCCTAGAAGGACACATTGAGTCCTGTGGTCACATAGGGACAAATAATAAAGTCTGTGTAGTAGAGAGTTGGGGGGAGGGGAGAAGAGAGAAAAAGATGAGAACCTCAGTGACCAGTATAATTTTTCCCCTAGCCCCACCACTGAATAATCAGAAATAGCTCTGCTTTTAAAAGCTTGGCCACTGTTAAACATGGAAACATTGGGAAAGATGATATAGTTGTATGGGGTAGGTGGTGGACTTGACATATAAATTCTTTCCCAGGCTACAGAAAAATCTCTTCTTCCTAAAGAATGAAATGATACTCTGGAGCTATTGGCTGAGATCTGGTCCCCTGCCCCATTCACGGGACTTAGGCTGGCGAGAGAGGTCATATAATATAATGGGAAAAATAGGACTTTGCATCAAACAGACCTGAGCCTGAGCTGGTCACTTACCTATAGGTTTTTGGTAGGTGACATATTCTGAGTCTCTGCTAAGAAGGATGATTTTTTTGTCACTGCATTAATTTTCGCAGAGGAGAGGGGAGTGAAAGGCTGTGTTAAGGATAGTTTATTGAGCAAAGATCTCAAAGTTTGAGAAAATCTGCCAGTGGAAAAGTGACTTAACCCATTAATGGTGTCATCAGCAGGGAACCAGGCCTGTGCAGCTCTGTTCCTTTGTGGCCCCCTCTTCCTTTTCAGAATAAGAGGTAAAGCTACCCCCCAACACTCATATATTGTCCTTCTTCCATGTGGCAGGCTCTGGAATTGGGGGGATGGAGGGAGGAGGTCTGCAGTTGTTTATCTATTCTGCCTGCTGTGTGTGTGTGTGTGTGTGTGTGTGTGTGTGTGTGTGTCAAAGTGCATTCAGGGGACAAAAATCATACCAGTTATTTGAAAAGAGAAAATTTAATATAAAAATTTGTTAACTAGGTATAAAGTTGTTACCTAGGAAACTGAAAAGATAAAAGAGAACTCAAGAGTATCACAGGAACTGCCAGAAGCAGTTATACCAATAAGGCTGGGGGGAACAGGAGGAAGAAATTGGAATTATTGAAACTTAGAAGCTTAGTGGGGGGCCCACGGAGCTGGGACCCAGACCTCTGGGCAGGAGGTCGGCTAAGCTAGTGGTGCTGGAAAGGGGAATGTGAGGGGTGAGGGAGGCGGCTGCGAGGAGTGTGATGAGACTGGTTCTGCAGGTTGAAAAGCTACAAGCTAGATTCAGCTGCTGTTGTAGGAAGGCCCCACCACTGCCAGGGTGAAGAAGGGAGGCTGGGTAATGCTCACAGGACTAGATAGATAGAAGACAGGAAGCCAATAAAGAGGTGCCTCCTATTCTTTCCTGCTTCCTACCCTATCTCTAGTGCCCCCTATTGGCCGGTCCTATCTTGGGCAACTGACACAACAAAAATGCGGAGCCCCAGCCCCCAGTATCAAAGCACTGAGTATAAAAGGGTGGATTTGGAGGCAAGAGACAATAGCATAATAACTGGCACAAGATGTGTGTGTGTCTATTCGTGTGTGTGTGTGTGTGTGTGTGTGTGTGAATTAGCAGCGAGGGAGAGGAATTTCACCTCTATTTCTAGTCCAATTTTACCATTATGAAGTCTTTTGATTCTTATGTGACTTCTATATTTCTCAATTGATTAAAAACTCAACAGGAAGAAGAGTCGTTTACTACACCCATCACAAACCCTAATTTTCTTTACCTAAAATTGTTTGCTGCAAAAATAATACTAGAAAAAAAAATAAGAAAAAGGTCTACTATAGTTCCTTGTACACAGTAGAAAAACAAAAGCAAATTCTTATTTTCTCACCCCCGTTCCCTGTAAAACTGATATACTAAAGTTCTGCCAATAAAATGATTATTTATATTAATAAAAAATTAAACAGCTGATAATTAATTTGAACAAAAGGTTTTCACATTTATTTCATTTAACCCTCACAACGATCTCACAGGCAAATTACTTATTCCCATTTTACAGACAAGAAATCCATAGCTCAGAGAAGTTGATAAACAGAACCAAGGTAAACAGCTGAACGGCCTACGTAACTCCTCACCAGAGTTTCTGAAGTGTGGTCCTTTGACCACTTGACTCAGAAACACTCCCGGCATTTGTTAAAACACATATTTCTGAATCTCACCGTAAATCTATGCATTCACAACCTCTGGGCTTCTCCAGGACTTTGTATTTTCCCCAAGCTCCCCAGATAATTGTGATGAACAATGAAGTTTGAGACTCATTGTCCTGCCCCGTATGTCTCTCTAATTGGTAATAAAAATGTGTTCTGGCACAGGTCCTTTAATTGATTCCCTGACGGTTAAGATTCTACTTCTGACAGGATTCTTTGTGATTTCAATATCTATGTAGATTGGTAATTCTCGGAGGATGGTCCTGGAAGAGTAGCGTCAGGATCTCATGGGAACATGTTGAGACTGCAAATTCTTGGACTACAACATGCGTGGGGTAGAGGTAGGGGGAGGAGAACAGCCTTCCAGGTGACAGTGCCGCATGCTGAAGTTGGAGAGCCACAGTTGTAGATGAGTCTTCCAATTGTCTGGCCTCTGAATTCCTTGACCTATTCCCCTTCTATAATCAATCACCCCACTCTAGTGCCTCGCAGCGCTGGTTAGACCCTCCTTGACAATAATTGTACCCTCTTCACGATCATAATTTCTCTCTCCCATTTTCTAGCTTTCCATATCATTCTCTCTAGTACTCCAACTCCAACAGCTCTACAACCCTTGGGAAACTCCAGTCCATTGATCCTATGCCTTTTTCATCCTCCTTCTCCCTCATGTATTGGCTCTCTAAGCTAGATACCATAGTCCATAATAAATTCTTCTCTTTGCATATTCCCTCAATTTCATGGCCTACTCTCCTTTCATTGACTTAAGTCTGGTAAAAACCCCAGTGCTGGTTACAGCCAATGCTCTGCCTGCTCTAAGCCTGCACTCACATAACTGAACATTCCAAGAAAAATATAACCACGTTGACATGTCTCACATTGAATTCACAGCTCTGAACCTCAATGAACTGCTAATGCAACGTGGCGGTTCCCAACCATGCTGACTGTGATGGGACATTGGAGGGGGGAAGCGGGGGCTGCTAAGGGGACTTTGAGCCAAAATCGAGGTAGGGGCATTGATTGGCAACATGAGAGAACCTCAGCTCAGCAAAATCTACTCTTTAGAAAAATACTTAATTTCTCTGAGTCTCAGTTTTTCATCTGTGGAAAAAAAGTGAAAATATTTTAAAAAAAAAAAAGTGAAAAATAAGAGATGTGAGATTCCATGAAGGAATGCACGCACAAGCCCTAATACAGGTATTAGCGTGTGGTGAGATCTGAGAGACCAGGAGCTACCTTCATGATTAGAAACTTGATATACAATCCAGAAATTGTACCTTTAACATTTGACATTTCCATGTTTTACAATTTAGGAGAAAGAAGAGCAGATAATCAGGCAGTACCTAGTTTTCTGCACCCCATCCCAGTTTGTAGACCAAATCTTGATCTTTGTAAGGAGAGGTTTAGGAAATGTCACCCAGGGTTCTGGGACCCTGATACCTCACTGAAATTGGAGTTCCAGTCCTATCTGATTCACCCAAGTGCACTTAACGTTTTTATCTCATGAGATGTGATGTAGACATAAAGTTTGCCTGAAATTACAGAGCTTGACATTATTAAAATGTATTATTCTTGGCACATATTGGCCAGTAGCATGAAAGAGGTTGGAAATTCTGGTGAACTAATCAAGTGATATGAGTTGAGTAGACGTTATATGCAATGGTTCCAACTTTGTCTTGCTTGTGATCCTGAAATACACAGAGCCATGAGCTGATAGAACAATGATACTCAGTCCTGACATGTGTTAGGATCACCTAGGAAGCTTTTTAAAACTTCTACATCTGAGTTCCAATCTAGATTAAATGCAACAAAATATTCAGGAGACAGGGTCCGGCATTACTATTTCTTCAAGTTTCCCAGATGATTCTAATGTGCAGCCAGGATGAGAGCCACTGTAGCAGACCAGTGCTTTTCAAAGTGTGATTTTCTGACAAACAACATCAGTATCACCTGGGCATGATTAGAAATGCTAATTCTTGAGTTGGACCCCAACCTACTGAATCAGGTTGGACCCCAATCTACTGAATCACCTACTCTAAGGGTGGTGCCCAGCAGTCTGTGTTTCAACAATCCTTCCAGGTGATTCTGAAGTGCACTCAAGTTTGAGCACCTTTTGCCACTGAGAGAGTGTATGCATATGTGTGTTTGCAAAATGGTATCGACAGACTCCAAACTTCCATGTCCCCTCAAAACACCACACTGTCCCATCTCTGGGCTTTTATGTGCTCCTGTTCTTCACATTATTCATCTAGAAAGTTATGCATTTGTAGAGACTCAAGCACCCATGTCTAGAGAGAGAAATCAAGGAAAGTTCTCTGCGCCCTACAGTCCCAGCTTAGGCAGAGCCCGGCATTGCCTTTGTATATACCTGTATACAGAATCCATCTTGCTTCATTAAGCCATCTGTTCATAGTCTTTCTCAGACCACTAGACCCTAACACTGTCAAGGGCAGAGATAATGTCTTATACATCTTTGGTGTCCCAGCACCCGTAAGGATTTGGCAGTAAAACAAAAGTGGGTCAATAAATGAATAAGGAAATAAGTGAATGATGAATAAAGTTCTCTAAATACAAACTACTATAGTCATCATAATTGTTTATTGACCACTTATTCAAGGAGGAACATTTTAATCATGATAACCTTACATCCATGACCTATTTATACTTCCCCATGACACTGAGGTATCATTTTTGCAAAAGGGAAAGACAGAGACTTTGACAAATTACCCAGGATTACATGACAAATAAGTGACAGAATTGGGGCTTAAAATCAAGTGTCTGTAGAGCCCCTTTTAACCACTGCACTGTACTGCCATAAGTGTTAAAGATTTAGATTCTAGTCCTGGCTAAGCAATCACTCTCTTAGTGACCACGGACAAGTCAGTTCTCTCTGGTTTTCAGTTTTGCCATTTGCTAAATGAATTTGTCTGATCACACGAATATGGCTTTAACCATGGGTCTCAAATTCCTGGAAGCCATGGAATTACTATAAGAAATCAGAAAATCCATCTGTATACCAGACATTGTCTGGGGACGTATGCCTATATGCGGTGCTATTTTTAAATGTACGTAGAAAAGTTTGTGAATCATTTATTTCTCAACAAACATTTGCTGAACACCTACGGTAGCTTATACCCTCTGCTATGTGCTTAGGGCGCAGAAGACAGCAGTCCAGTCACCAGCCCTTCCTTCAAGGACTTAGCCTGGATAGCAGGGGACAAACATGAACACATAGGTAAGTGTAGAAACTGAAATTGCTATAAGTGCGATGAAGAAAGTCATCCCTCTATGAGCAAGACTAAGGCACAGGGAGTCCATTTTATTAGAGTGGTGACCAGGGAAGGCCTCTCTGAGGTAGCATGATTAAACTGAGACCTGAGAGATGAAAAGGAACCAGCCAGTTGAGTGGAAGAAGGGTTCCCGGCAGGGAAAGCATTGAAAATGCCCGGAGGCTATTGAATTTAAACATGTTTCTTCTTAAACATTAAAAATAAAACTACTATTATTTGAGGGTCAAGGATTACTTCTGAAGATTTTTTTAAACATGTACATATACATATGTTTTTTAGGGTATGTAATGCTAGTTTCTGTAATAAACCAGCCCCATCTCAGTGGCTCAACACTGGGTTAGTTTATTGCTCACTCTTATCACAGTGCAGTGTGAGTCCACAGGGGGCCTCTGCTCCACAGTCATTCAGAGAACCAGGTCCCTTCCAACACGTGGCTCCACGGTGCCAGGGCACACCCATTCTTAACTGCCTCATGCTGAAAGGTACCCATTTCCTCTATTCACATTCAATTGGCAAGAAACAGACACTCAGCCCTGCTTAGAAGCAAAAGACCTAGAAAATGTAATCTAGTGCATTAGTGGAAATGTCTTTCTCAACATGCAAGCTGACAATTTGCAAGAAAAACACAAATGGTCAATAAGTATGTGAGAAATGTTTACCCAATTGGAAATCAGGGAAATGTATATCAAGATAAAGGTAACATAAATTTTCTCATGTATCAAATTAGCCAATTTTTTAAAAGTTAGAAATAATAAATATATGAAAACTAAATGTCTAATAATAAAAAATAATTTTAAAAGATTGTGTTACATCCCTTTCGTAGGATACTGTATATTTGTTCTAAGAATCATCTATACATACTATCATAGAAAAATGTTTGAAGTATATCATTAGATGAAAAAAGGGAAGCAAGGAATAGAGTGTATGTATCACCTGATTCCATTTATGATCAAGTACATGCAATGTAAATGCATAAGAGCATGTTCCGGAAGCATACCCACTGAATTTTAACAGAAGCTCCCTTTGGTAGGGAAATTAGATGGGGGAGTCAGGGGAAGAGATACAGAAGAGGAAGGGGATTCCTTTGTCCTTTTCCTCCCTATAAATCTGTATTGTTGCTTTGTTTTTTGTTTATTTTTAATAAGAACATGCATTATTTTTGGAAATAAAGAGGGGGGCAAGAGCAACTCAGAGTTGGGAACAGTGTAGAGAAATTGCCATTATCATTTCCCACTGCTGGAAATATAAATTGGCACGATATTTCTAATGAGAAATTTGGGAATATATGTGTCAAAAGCTCTAAAGACATGCATAACACCTCTACAAATTTAATCTGAAGAAATATTACACACAAGTTTAGTACCAAGGAATAAAGAATAGTTTTAAAAGATTGTGGTGCATCCACTCTCTAGACAACTAAGTAACTGTCCAAAAGAATCATCTGTACGTACCGTCATTAATAGAGGCTTGAGATACAATGTTAAGGGCAAACAGAAAAGCAAGTAATAGTGTCGTTTGTAAGAGGAGAATATCGAAAATAACTGCAATATCCAACAGTAACCTATCGGTGGACTCAAATACTAATCAGGTATTTGAAATAATGCTATAGCGGTAACCTATAGTTTCCTTTAACTGAGTATGTTTTAAATTAAAATCTCCTTTTTGTTTAAATATAGCTCTATAAAATATGCAGGTAAAATACTTTATATATATAAATGGAATATACACATATATGCTTGCATATATGTGCATATTTGCATATGTGTGTACATAATGTATGTATATAGAGTATATAGAGAGCATGTATATAAAGAGAGAATATATATATATATATATATATATATATATATATATATATATATACACACACTCTATAATTACATGAATAAACCCATGTCAAAATGACTGGACAGACAGACACCAAATAGGGAATTTGATCACTCATAGGTAATGGGCCATTTCACCTAAAACAAATCATACTAAAGACCAATTCTCTAAATATCTACAACTAGTTTGCTAAAATTATCCTTCTTTCAGATGAGCTTCATTATTTATACAACATTGCAATTTTGATAAATCCTAATTAAATTTATAAAATATGTCAAAATTGCTTTTTAGTAATGTGTTTTTGTTAAGAATACTTAAATGCCAAAAAGACAGAAGGACAAAGAGTGAGATCCAAAAAGATGCAAATGATATTGAATTTTAGACAAACATGTGAGCTGGCAATTGACTCATGGACAAACTTGTTTTAGGCAAATCAGATTTAGGCAAATTGATCTATTTTCTTCTTTCTACTCTATTTCTCTTGTATATTTAATTTCCTTCTTTCTTATTTCCTCCTTGCTTATCTACACCTTCTAATTTTTCTGCAGATCTGACTTTAATAATAAAATGGAAAAAAATAAAATTTCTTCTTTAAATAATAAAAGGAGATAATTATCAGAGGCAAACCTGGACTCTAAGGTGTATTACACGGTGAGACATCCTTTATGAATTCAACAAGCACGTTCCATTCAGTACCGACCGTGCGCTAATGTTGAGGTCGTAGTCATCTGAGTACACCCTCATTGCCACATGTGGCAAATCCCCTGCCCACTGCTGCGAAGTCCTGGGGAGTGCTAAGTCTCCCCAGAGCATCCATTTGGTTGACAGCATGCTGACTTCTACAGCTTCTAGTAGGAATCTGGGAGTCATTATACACCCCTCATTAGCATCGAAAAAACATCTGGTGGTCATTAGAAAGCAAACATTACATATAATACATTAGGCCCTAGAAACAATTTAATTAACATCAAGGTCTAGTCAAAATCCTCCGAATAAGGGGGATTCCCAGATAACAGGCAACTTTGCTTTTCCCTTTATCCCTTGAACAGATGAGGAGCTTTGTCAGGCTGCCGTCCTGCCGGCTCCAGGCTGTGCCTCCCGCAGACTCAATCAGCTCAATCAGAGGTCATTGGCCAAATAGCCATTCTTTTAGGATTCCGTGAAGTTGAATTTTTTAAACTTTCGATAGTTCTGTTTGTGAGTGGAACAGCGCCATTTCCCGGATACCCTGAAAACGCCACAATGGGGATACAATTGCACAGCCCCAAGCCGGCACGCAATGGCTTTTTACTCTGGGACTTGCTATGTTCCAGTTGATAAATTAGAGAACAGTAAATTGTATCCACTCGGCGCAGCTTGTTCTCTGTGTGATTTTAGGCAAGTTGCTTAACATCTCAGAGCCTTGTCTCTCCTCCGTCAAATACACCATCTCACAGGGGGTTGGTGGGTTCTACCTGATGCAAATCATCAAGCCATTATAGGGTTTATTTATGAACCTTTAGAAAATTACAGAGTCAAAGGAGTTCAATCTCCATGTACTTCCACAAAGCGACATCTCAGACTATGATGAGTGGCCTTGAGAAAATAGTTTGCACCTCGCTTTGTTTAATGACCGAATCCAGGGGGTACTTCCTAGCATCCACTTTTAAGGAGCATTCAAATGAAGTTAACTCATCCTGTCTCAGACTTGTGTGCTACTTCTGTTCTCTGGACTCTGGCCAAGCTCACCAGTGATTTCTTTTGGGGTGTAACACAGTTTAAGGACACAGGGTAGACATCAGGCTTGACTTAAGAATCTCATGCCTAACTAGCCATCAATTTCCTTTGTGACTCTACACAAAGGTCTTCGACTGGATTCATACTGGTCTTTACTGATCCTCAGGCATGAATCCTGGGCCCCTCTTAAAGAATTGTACTCTCTTCTTACATGTCCAAAAGGAGTTTTTTGAACAATGACGTTGTGCTAGATGCTCTGCTAGAATCAAGAATGTGGAGGCTTAGGACGTGGTTTCTTTTCCTTGAGGGATTTACAGGTTATGTGGGAAACCAACAGATTTCAACCAACTGCAATAATTACTGAAATAGAAAAGGCAAAGTGTGCTTCCATCCCTCATCTCTCAAAGTGTGGCTGTAGCATGAGTAGGACCAGCAGCGGCAGCATTACCAGTAGTCTGCATTTCAACAAGATCCCAGGTGACTCTTGTCCACCTGGGTCAAAACCATGTGTCCAAAGTCATATTTGAGAGCAGCTACAACAGATGGCTAAAGTAGGTAACCAACCATCCTAATTTATGTGAGACTGAGAAATCTCCTGGGTCATAGGATTTGCAGTGCTAAAAATCTCAGGCAAACCAGAACAGTTAGTCATTCTAAACACAGGATCACTGAACTATGACTTGGATAAGGAGCAGCTTTGAGGGACACATGAAACCTGAGATAACCACTCAGAAGTCAGGCAAATAGAGAAGGCTGATGAGGGCTGTCAGTCTAAAGGTAGCAGATGTGCCTGGAATAAGTTTTAACCTTGTCCCTAGAGGTCTAGCTTAACATGATAATGCCTCACTGGCTTCTTGGGGGTGGGTGCTTAGCACCAGACAATAAACTCAAAACCTTCCACTCAGTTTCTGAGTCAAGACGGCAGGTGAGGTAAAGGCGGGATTTGCCTCCTCCCAGGACCACATTAAGATTACAACTAAGTTATGAAACAAACGACATGGTAAACCACCTGAAGTCTAGCTGATCAGGACCCATACATCTCAGGATATAAAGAAAAAGCCACATTAACACCAGTAGGAGAAGCAGAGATGTGAAGCGGGCTGGCCCCCCCTGGGTCATGGCGGTTATGCACCAGGAGGGAGGGAGAACATGGCTTCAGAGGCCCCCCTGAAGAAACGAGGGGCCCTAGCCCCACTCACAGGCTCCCCAGCTCAGGGTTCTAGTCCTGGGAAGAGGCGTTCCCAAAAATTCAGACTGTAAAAATCAGTGGGGATTCTGGCTGTCCAGGTGAGATGGAAGGAACCTGAAAATGCAGATGCCCCTTTAAAGGGCCCACGCACAGACTCACTCACTTGCAGACACTCACCCTGGGCTCTGGTGAAGGGTCAGCAGCTTGGGAGGTGCAAGAGACATATGGGAAAAGACTGAGTTGTGTGGCTCCAGGTGAGGGCTAGAGGGACAGCCACCATCACTCCTGAGTCAGGCCCCGCTCTGGGGCATCTGCAGATGGGCGCCATCTTGCCTGTGTGAGCCCTCCCACTGCACGGCCAATTATGAGGCTGCATTGGCTGGTGAGATCCACTCACTCCACACGTGTCTCCCTGGGACCCCGCCCCACTCAACCCA
Organism: Pteropus medius; assembly: GCF_902729225.1. Classification (NCBI taxonomy): domain Eukaryota; kingdom Metazoa; phylum Chordata; class Mammalia; order Chiroptera; family Pteropodidae; genus Pteropus; species Pteropus medius. The sequence continues at coordinate 6,302,939 of NW_024349804.1, read as the reverse complement.
CATACTGCCCACAGTGGCCCATTGCCAGGCCATCAGCCCCGCTGCACCTTCCCTGGGCTGTGCAGGCAGCAGCTTCATGTACGTGGCCCACACATGTCAGGGAGAATTTTGTCAGCAGGCAACTAGTGCCAGCCCAAGCTGCAGTGTCTCTTGGGCAGATCACTGGGGTCCATGGGCCTGAGGCGGATGGCAGCTGGCCTTGCTGGGATCTGTAACTTTTATGGGAGCCCAAAGGCTCAGCCCTAGCAACAACTCTAAATTTGCATTGGCCTAGTGGGATCAGCTCACTCCACCCTGTGTCTCTCTAATACCCCGCACCACCCAACTCACAAAGTACAGCCAGCCCCACCCTGTGCTTTCCCTGGGCCACAAATTCGACAGCAAACAATAGCCCTCAGCTTGCACAGCCAGCGCAAGCACACAGCCTGTGTATCCTGAGAGAGACTTTTGGTGGCAGGCCACAAGCCCTGCCCCAAGCTACCAGTATATTATAAACAGATCTCGGGTGTCTGAAGATCTGAGGCAGGCAGTGGCTGGCCTTGCTGCGATCTGACACTTTTACGGGAAGCTGCAGTTTCAGGCCTGGCGTGAAACCTAAATCTGCATCGGCCAGAGGAAATCTGCACTCTTTGCCCCAGTGACTCCCTGAGTCTCCGCCCCACCCCACTCCCATGCTACCCAAAGGCTCTTCTACCTGCGGAGTCTTACGGGCAGCTGGCAGGCAGCATCAGGCCTTGAGGTACACTGGTCCTTTTGCTGAGCTGCCCCAGTCTTGGTACTGGGGGTAACTGACCTCAGCTCATGGCGTGAGGTCTCTCCCACTTGCCCCCAGATTTAACACAGGCAGCAAACATCCATGGGGCACTTTGTAGCTCCCACCAGGTAGCCCCGAGCAATCAAAGGCAGTGGCTGACCTTGGCTTACATGGGAACCCCTCCCAAGGGGCTCCAGAAGCAACACACATAAAGGTTGGCATCAGACCACAGCAGAGCACCACCTGACTAGCCCCATAAACAGAATACCCAAAGGGTGGTCTCAACAGGTACAGCAGCTGCTGGGGCGAATCCACTCCATGAGGTCAGCCCTAACACAGCAACTCATACCCTGTGGGTATGGCCAATCCCCATAGCCAATCTGCTCAAGAGTCAATCCCATCCACTGACGTGCTAGCAGCAATTGAGACTTAGCCACAACGCAGAACATACACAACCCCCACAAGCAGCACACCCAGAGTCCGCAGCACAGGCTTTCAAGGAGATTGCACCACTGGGCCACACAGGACACCTTCCACATCTGGCCAAACTGGGAGATGTAACAAATCTTCCTAATACACAGAAATGAACAGAGAGAGCCAACTAAAATGAGAAAATAAAGAAATATGCAGTAAATGAAACAACAACAACAACAACAAAACTCCAGAAAAAAAAAATAAACAAAATGGAGGCAAGCAACCTAAATAAATCCATGCCTGTATGGTCATTTAATCTATGACAAAGGAGGCAAGTATATACAGTGGGGTAAAGACTGTCTCTTTAACAAATGACATCAGGAAAACTGGACAGATACATGCGAAAAATGGAACTGGACTACCTTCTTATACCATATAGAAGAATAAATTCAAAATAGATAATAGACTTAAATGTAAGACCCAAGACCATAAAATTCTAGAAGAAAACATAGGCAGTAAACTCTGCAGTAATTCTTTTTCTGATATATCTCCTCAAGCAAGGGAAACAGAAGAAAAAATAAACAAATGGGACTACTAATTTTTTAATTTTAATTTTTTAATTTTAATTTTTTAATTTTAATTTTTTAATTTTAATTTTTTAATTTTTAATTTTAAAAGTTTTTGCACAGCAGAGGAAACCATCAACACAATGAAAAGACAACCTATGAATGGAAGAAGGTATTTGCCATGATACATCTGACGAGGGGTGAATGTCAAAAATTTATAAAACACTCATACGACTCAATAACAACAACAAAAACAAACAATCTAGTTAAAATATGGCCAGAGGACCTGAACAGGTATTTCTCTAAAGAGGACATACAGATGGCCAATAGACATATGAAAAGATGTTCAGGGTCACTAATCATCAGAGAAATTCAAGTCAGAACCACAATGAGATATCACTTCACATCTGTCAGTAGGGCTATCATCAATAAATCAAAAAAACAACAAATGTTGGTGAGGGTGGAGAAAAGAGAACCCTCATACGCTGTTGGGATTGCAAGTTGGTACAGCCATTATGGAAAACAGTCTGGAGAGTCCTCAAAAAATTAAAAATAGAACTATCCTTTTACCTAGCAATTGCAATTCTGGATATTTATCCAAAGTAAACCAAAACACTAATTCATAAAGATCTCTGCACTTCTATGTTCATGACAGTGCTATTCACAATAGCCGAGATATGGAAGCAACCTAAGTACCCATCAATAGATGATGGGATAAAGAAGTTATGGTATATACATATAATGGAACATTACTCAGCCATTAAAAAAAAAAAATGAAACTTAACATTTGCAATGACATGGATGGACCTCGAGGTTATTATGCTGAGTGAAATAAGTCAGAGAAAGATAAATAACATATAATTTCATTTTTATACAGAATCTAAGGACCAAAAGCAATGAACGCCCTCACAGATGAAATGAAAAGAAAGGAAAACAAACTCATAGATATGGAGAACAAACTGGTGATTGCCAGAGGGGAGCAAGGTTGGGAGGCTGGATGAAAAAGGTGAAGGAATGAAGAAGCACAAATGAATCGTTTCAAAACAGTCTCATGGATGTAGAGAACAGCATAGGGAATATAATGAATATTATTGTAATGGCTGTGTGTAGTACCAGATGGGTGCTAGAGTAATTGGGGGATCACTTCATCAATTATATAAATGTCTAACCATTGTACTGTATACCTGAAACTAATATAAAATATTTTTTTTTAATTTTAAAAATTTTACAAACTTCCCACTTACTCTTCAATGAAGGTACCATATTTTTAGTAATTTATAGTAATTTAGTAATTGGGGGTTCTGTTACATTGTCATGTAATACATCCCAAAATATTAAGAGTGCTAAAAAAAGAGTTTGAAAGCCTCTGTTGTAGAGGGGGGAAAGTAAAGCTTTATAGCCAGGAAAAACTGGGATTAAATTCTAGCTATTTTGTTTGCTGGCTGTGTGATCATGAGCAAATTATACAACTTATCTGAGCTTCAGCTCCTCATCTGTAAAGTGGGGTCCTACTGAGGTCCCCAAGACCATACTCAGGTTTAACGATTCACTAGAAGGACTCACAGAATTCAGTAAAACTGTTATATGCATGGTTATGGTTTATTACAGTGAAAAAATAGAGTTTACAGTCGCCAAAGGAAAAAGGTACTTAGGGCAGAATATGGAAGGGACAAATGCCAGGTTCCAGTTGCCCTCTCCCAGTGGACTTTATGGACAGCACTTAAATCTCCCAGCAATGATGTGTGACAACATGTACAAACTACTGCCAACCTGAGAAGCTCAGCCAAGCCTTGGTGTCCAGGGTTTTTACTGGGGGGTCAGGCATGTAGACTAACATTAATCATGAGGTACCCATGTGACCGACCTTTAAGAATATCAGGTATAACCAAGATGTTGTTCAAGAACAGGGCAACAGGCAGATAGTCTTAAATAACTCGCACAACTCAGGAAATATTGTACCCTTGAGCTCTTACTGGAAAAAAAATTACTGGAAAATGAAATCAAGACACTTACGAGATGAAACAAAGTATAAAATTCAGGAATGGAGGATGTGGTAAAAGTGAGCATTCAGTCAATTTATGGATAGACCTGATACTAAATAATGGTGGGAATTATTCTAAAGAAGCAGAATACAAATACTACAAACCTTGACAGTGAAAAAATGACGCTCTAACAAAAATCGGGAGGTGGTGGGAGGGATAATGGGAGGAAATATGAGAGTGTGCTAATGGCATCATCATGGGAGCCAATCAATGCTGCCTAAAATTGAAACTCATAGTTTAAAAACACCTAGTGCCTCTAATTAGGATCTTTATAATTTTATTTCTTAACATCAGAGTATTTAAAAAATCTATTATGGTAAAGATTCAAGATAAGCAATTCCTCCCATTTTATTTTGATTTTTTTGTTTGTTTTGGTAAATTCAAATAAAATTAACTTCTTTTAATGAAAAATAGTACTTATGGCAGGATTTTATTTTTAGAAAAACATCTATCACTTTATCACCTATCTATATTTATAAAGAGAAACATATGGAATGATATTCACCTAAAATATTGATGGTTAATTTGAGGTTGGATAATTTGAAGCAGTATTTTAATATATATATATTAAATATGTATATTTTATATATATATATTTTTTTTTTTTGATGCCTTTCTGGTTTGCTTGAATTCTTGGCAATGAGCATAGATTCACTTAAAATGTACCATACAAACTGTAAAGTGGCCACACACGCAAAGATTACTGTGGAATTGGTCTCAGGGGAAGGCCTTTGAGAAAGTGGGCTGAAGGTTTCACCAGTGGAAAAGATTAGACCTGGGCATGGAAATAAGTTAAAATGCATGAAGTCAGAATCTATAGAAAACAGAACATTATTTTCTTTTATCCAGGAGCACAAAACCTTATATATATCTTACAACTGCCAGTGTGTTAAATAGATGGAATAGATAGACAGATAGACAGACAGAGATAGATAGATAGATAGATAAAAGATAGATAGATGATGGGAAGATATAGATAGATAGATAGATAGATAGATAGATAGATAGATAGATAGATAGATATCCTGTCTCTTGCAAGGTAAAGGTTATTATCCCCATGTGTGGTAAAGGGATGTTCAGCAGACTTGGCGTTCTCAAGTCCTACACATTGCAGAGAAACAACATGACAGCTCCTCAGCTGGCTCCTAGGAGATAATCTCTGAATCCTTGAAATATCCTGCCTGGTAAGAGTATCTTTGTTGTACTTAGCGTTTGGCCCACACCAGGTATAGATAGCTTATGTTAACAATACAATTTATGGTGAACACCTGTTCTTGTTCTGCTGGGCCTATCTGATGTCAGTTTGATCTCTGGGGGGTCTGACGACGGATATTCAGCCAAGCCTTGGTAAAACTACAAGTTTCAGTTTTAGGCAGCATTGATTGGCTCCCATGATGAAGCCATTAGCACACTCTCATATTTCCTCCCATTATCCCTCCCACCACCTCCCGATTTTTGTTAGAGCGTCATTTTTTCACTGTCAAGGTTTGTAGTATTTGTATTCTGCTTCTTCAGAATAATTCCCACCATTATTTAGTATCAGGTCTATCCATAAATTGACTCAATGCTCACTTTTACCACATCCTCTACTCCTGAGTTCTATACTTTGATTCATCTCGTAAGTGTCTTGATTCTGTTTTCAAGTAATTTTTTTTCCCCAGTAAGAGCTCAGGGGTACAATATTTCCTGAGTTGTGCGAGTTATTTAAGACTATCTGCCTGTTGCCCTGTTCTTGAACAACATCTTGGTTATACCTGATATTCTTGAATTGCATTTCCTCCAAAAAATGTAGACATTGGTCTATTACCTTCAACTACTGAATAATGCTGTGGTCAGCCTTCTGTCTTCTTCCTCTGTGACTTACTTATTCTTCATGGATGTTTGAAAAGCTCACTCTTTATCCGTGAACTTCAGCAGCTGAACCAGGATATGTCTCACATTGCACACTTTCCACTTAGGTGCTCTGCATCAAATTTTCTTCAAGCAGAGCAAGTTCCCCTATTCTGCAGAGTCATGGATTTCTTATTTCATTATACCCTTGAATAATTTTTCTGTTCTAGTCGTTGCGTGCTCCACCCCAAGGACTTTGACTACGCACTGGTAACTCACTCATTTTTATCTTTAAACGAGACCTTTCCTTAAAATTCCAGAATTATATATCCAACCGCCTCCTGTATCTTCTCTTGAATCAAGAGACAAATTTAACACAACCAAAACCTAATGTGGGTTCGCACTGCAGACCTGCTCCTACCACAGTCTTCTCAATCTCATAAGTGAGAACTTGATCCTTCCAGATGTTCAGGCCCCAAAACTTGGAGTTACCCTTGGCTTCTCTTTTGCTTCAATACCCTGTATCTGACCCTTCTGCAAATCCTATTATTTCTATCTTCAATACTTTTAGAATCTAATTACTTCTTACCAACGTCCCTGCCTACTCTGATCTAACCCACCATCGTTTCTTGCTTCCACACTGTAGTCACCTCTGAATAGATCTCCCTGTTTTTTTACCTTCACTTCACAAGTCTATTCTGAACAAATCAGCCAGAATGATTCTGTCCCTCCTCTGCTCCAAGCAGTCTACACAATACATGTCCAGCCCCGCAGTGATGTCCTGTAAGGTGATGCAAATCATTTCTTGCTACTCCTCTGGCCTCATCTCCTAGTATTCTCCCACTGATGACTTCATTCCAGCCCCACCGACCCCCTTGCTGCTCCCCAAATACATCAGGCCTGTTCTCACTTCACCACCTCTATGGGAACTTGTGTTCCCTCTCTCTGGAACTCCTTTCCTCTAAATATCCTTGGATCTAGCTTCTCCCCTTCATCAGGTCTCTCCTCCAAGGTCACCCTATCTGAGAGGCCTTGTCTGATCATCCTTTGGAAAATAGCAGCGCCTCCAGCACCATAGTCACCATTCCCTTTCCCTTTCTCTCTATTTCTCGTTAGCACCTATCACCATCCGACACATCAACTTGTTTATTTGTTTATTGTCTGTAAAGGCACTGAGGACAGAGACTGTCCACATAGATGTGCTTCACAAAATTTGTTAAACAAAATGAAGAAAGGTTAGATTTATCTTTTTCTGCTGTCCCTATGTAATAGCACCTATCTGATTGCTTTCTTTGCTCTTTGTAATATTCATTCATTGTGTTATTTTCAAGTCTTTTCACATTTTCAGCGGTTTGGTATCTTTCTTTTTAAAATTTTAAGTTTTAATTCTGCATTGAAAGTATTTTATTCAACCATTTTTCTTCCTTATTGCTGCAATGTCCCTTTTCAGCATGTTCTACTGCTTTATTGTCTTATCTTTGAGTACATTTTTTTGTTGTTTTTTGTTGTTGTTGTTCGTTTGCTTGTTTTTTGAATTCACACTCTTATTAGGTTGCTCAAAGAATAGAAACACTATTGGGGAATTGCCTTCGAATCCTTGAGTTACATTCTCTTCTAGACTGGTTTCTCTTGTCTATATTTTGCATGCATTCTTCTTTCTCTTTATTTTTTTCTGTAATTTACGTAGTTGCCACATTTATTTGTTTGTTTGTTTCTTTTCCCTTGCTCTTACTGACTAACTCTGGACAGAACTTCTCTTTGCTCTGATATTTTACTAGTGACTTTAATTTTTTGCCTCAAAGGCATCCCCTGAGGATAGCTAAAGAGTGTTCATTTTGATGTATCTTTTCAGGATCCTGAGGTCTTGGATGGTGATGGGCAGGGACAGAGAAGAAGGGAGCTCAGCTGACCTATGTCCAAACTTCTATTAATCCCAACATTGTTAGAATCCCCGGTAGCTGCTCATAATTCTGAGGTTGTGTTAAATGTCCTCTTCTGGTTTTTACTTATTTGGAGGGTAGGGGAGAGTAAGCTTTTCCAGGGAGAAAGGGACGTACCTTTTGCTTCATTCATCTGATTCAGATTGGAGTTTCACTTCATAGAGCACATCACCCTCCCTGACTCCTTTATTACCCATGTCTCACCAATCTCACTCTGTAAGTTCTTTCTACTAATTTCCAATCAGAAGAGGGAAAAGATAAGATTAAGTTTGCTTCTCCCTAGGTTCAAAGAGTCTGTTTAGAGCTCTTATATTAATTTCTAGGGCTGCTATAACAAAAATACCACAGTCTAGGTGACTTAAATAATAGATACTTATTTTCTCACCATTCTGGAAGCTAGAAGTCCAAGACTACGGTGCCATCAGGTTTGGTGTCTTATGAGGACTGTCTCCTTGGCTCACTATGTCTTCACATGGCCTTTTCTCTGTGCATGAGCATCCTTGGGGCCTCTTCTTCTTATAAGGACACCAATCAGATTGAATTAGGGTCCCACCCTAATGGAGTCATTTTAACTTAGTCATCTCTTTGAACACCTTATCTCCAATAAGGTCACATTCTGAGACACTGGGGATGAAGGCTTCAACATATGAATTGGGGGGAGGGGGAGAAATGGGCGGTCACAATTCAGCCCAGAACAATTCTCAAGACTAAGTTTACCTCCTGGTTACAGCTCTTGGGATGAGAACCCAGTTAGGAGCCCTATCATGGGGCTCCCTAAAAGTGGCTACCCTCCTGAGTTTCTGTTTCTTTCTTGGGCTCATGTCATTGGGCTGTGGTTAAATTGCTTTGACAATACGTTTATTTTGTTAGGAACTCATGGTGTGTGAAAGGGAGATTGGGCACTCTGAGTTCTGATTCAAGATTTATTTTCTGCTCAAAATCTGCATTGAGCACCCACCAAGGACCAGGCTCCATGCAGTCATGCTAAGTGCTGGGCCACAGGATGAAGACCAGCACAGCCTGACACCTACTACCCACATTTCCTTCCTGACATCTTCTCTCTCCAACCTAATCATGACCTATTAGATGGAAATTTTCACATCTACCTCTTATCCACTTCTATGCCTAGTCTTGTTCTTTGCTTAAAGTTGTGAGTGTTCAATACAAATTATTTAGAAAAAGAAATGCATTTGAAAACTTTAAAAGGTATCGTCACCATGTTATTTGTTCTTAGCCCCCAAAAAAGGAAAGAAAAAAACCTGCCCTTTTTTTTTTTTTTTCTGATTTCAGAGGAGGGGTAAAGAAAAGAAAGACTCACATCTGGCCAAGTTTTAGCTCTGAACATTTTGCATAATCAGTTAGAAACTCTTTGTTAGAGGGCCAGATGGCTGCTGCACCCCAAAAGGAAATTAAATATGTAGGCAGTGGCAGTTGAAGGGAGGAATTAGAAATTCCTTTCTGAAAAGAAAGGACTTCATCTGGAGCTGCCCTGTAGGTGTGGTTAATAGCGGCCATTGGTTTCCTAGCAACCGAGCCCTTTCCCTTTTAGAAGTATTGCTGCACTGTCTGCAGATGCTCTTCATAGACACTGGAGGATGCACCCAGCTCCCATAATGCCTTTCAGAGAAACTGGAAAGCCCAAACTAATGAGGATGGGAAGGGATGACCCTGCCCTCCTAGCCTGGTTTACCTGCTGCCACTGATGCTCCCACATGTGGGACCAGTCCCCACATGTTTTGTCCTGGCTTGTGCAAGCTACAAAGTCAAAAACTCAGAACCCTGGAATTCCTCTTGGCACATAAAGAGTGTCTCAGGCAAGTCTTTCATGCCCATAATCCAGAGTGTACCCTAATCACAGTTGCTCAACCTTCGGCATCTCTCTCCTGGATTACTACAGCCAGATCCGCACTGATTTCCTGCCCCTGAGTCTTTCCTTCCTCTAGTTCATCCTGCTCATTGCAGCCAGTATCATCTTTGTAAAAGGAGATTCTAGCCATATCTGTCCATGTCTACTCATTTCTGTCCCATGAGGCTTTTTGTGATCTGGTTCTTGCTTATCTCTTCAGCTAGTTCTTCCTTCCACATGCACCCTTTGCTTTGGATAGGCCATATTATTTTCCTTTCCAGGACACACCAGATTATTTCACACCTTTCCCTGTACCTTAGGACATGCTTTTTCTTCTGCAGATTATACCCTAACCTCACTTAAAATTGAGCAATTTTATAATTCCTCTTTGTCCTTGAAATGTACAGTATGTCCTCATTTAACATTGTTGATAGGTTTCTGAAACTACAGCAATACGATACATAACAAAACCAATTTTATTAAAGGCTAATTGGTTAAGTTCCTACAGCTTCTCTTCAACATAATAATGAAACAACATTGAACGAAAGGATGTTATTCAAGGACCTGATCCAGTCTCTTCTGAGAAACCGTCCATAACTCTCTTTCTATTCCTAAGTCTTCTTCATATGCTTCCCTTCTCTGCTTCTACAACATTCTGGGCTTACAACTGTCTTAGCACTATGGAAAATATACTAATAATTTTTGGGTTACTTATCTGTGTCCGAACTAGTCATGAATTCTTCAAAGACAAGGAGCTGTGTTTTGCTTTTTCCCATATTCTCCATACCCAGCTCAGGGTCTAGTATAAAGTAGATGCTAAGTAATTGTGCAGTGAATGAATGAGTAAATAGTGAAGCATACAGTGTAACTTGGCACCAGCCTCAGGCTTCCTATATCAGTTTAAGTTTCTTTCTAGACTGGAGTTCTGCTTTTTTGAGATGTCAGCAGAGTAGTATGGAAAGAAATATATGGAATAGCTTAAAGCTCCAAGCATGTCCATACAGAAAATATTGTCTGGGTCCTTGGTCTAAAAGGAGTTCAAAAGAAGGAAAATAACCAAAAAATTCTAGAATCTGAGCTTGTTCAAGAAACTCGAGATACCATCTGAAACAATCTCTCATTTAGAAGAAGAGTGGGTTCTTTGTACATCATCCCAGAGATGTATTTAAATAACTTCCATATCATGAGCACAGGACCCATTAAGAAAACCCATTCCATTACTGAGCATGCCTAATTAGAGCTTGAGTCAAATAATTTAGATCTTTATTGTAAAATTCAATCCATTCATGTGCATTACTTACAGCCATTTACAGGTAAGAGTGTCTCCTTACCCTTTGGCTGAAATCTGCTTTGATATGTCTTCCTCCTATTGGTTTGAAATATGTCCTTTGTAGCAGCCCAGGCAAAAGGCATTCGGTCTTGTATGTTATCCTTCACAAGGTAGAAGACCATTGTCATGTCCTCTTGGCCTTTCGTTCTCTGGGCTGAAATCTTTGGGTCAATCGGCTTTTCTTGAGATGTGATTTTCAGATACCTCAAATTCCTGGTTATCAGCCTTTGTATATAATATCATACAGATCCTGCCTAATCAACAAGAATGTACCAAATGCCAACCCTTAAGACCATAAAGGTGAGATGTTTTACACTCAAGTAAACACGTTAACCTGCCACCGTTGCATGGATGCTGGCAAAAGACATGAAGCTTCCAGGTCAGAAGCAGGGACAGCAATAGCTGTGGCCAAAGGATCAACATTTTATGTACGAGTTTCCCAAACCCCAATTCTCCCAGAAGATATGAAAGGGGCTAAGCAACACATGAACTCACAGTGGGTTGCATTTAGAAGAGGGACCATAAGATTAGAAAACATCATTTTTTATAATGGATATAAGCAAACCTGTCCAACTTTACTCCAAAAAGAGATATCGTCTTTATCTTCCAAGTCTGTTTGCTATATAAGTTTGCTCGGAAAGATAGTTCAGACATTGTCTCTACTTGCAAGATGTGCAGAGATGCGAAAGCTCCGTGGACAGTTGTCTCCCGATACTCACTATAGATACAGCACTCAGGAGATGAATCAGTTCTATGGCTATAAGTGAACCATACAAAAGAGACGAGCTGCAAACAGCTCTGGTATCTAGACACAACACTGTGAGCATCACCTTCAGGTACCTGCAGCAGAAGGACTTGTATCTCAGAGAAGCCGTAGCCTTGACTTATGGAGGACAGCAGTGAATGGATACACGTCAACCCATTTATTATTTATGAGAACTTTTCTTCCTCCACTTCAGTGTATATTTAGTGAAACAGTGGTCAGAACCCACGGAATCCCCCTAGGAGTGAATTCTGGGTCCCATGTGGTTAGTGACATTTCTATTTATTGTTTTAATTATGTTTCTTGTAACCAGCTCACAAGACCAAGCAAAGGGCATGTGTCCATAAAAAATGAGTTTGTTATGGGTATTTCTAGTGATTTTTCTTGTGTGTGTGAACATAACAGTATAAAGCCAGCTTAATCCTAAGTCATGAAGTTATGACAACATGTTTTGTCAGAATTTTCAGGTCTATTTGGTCAGTTACGTGTCTCTGGGCTTGAGAAGAACTTGGGTTTTACTCATTTATTTATTCAACAGATATTGGCATTGTCAAGCATTGTTAGGGGCACTGCAGATAAAGCAATGCAAAATACAAAGCTCTTGTCCACCTGCATGGAGCTTACATCCCAGTGGGGGAGACAGAAAACAAACAGGTAAATACCTAGATATATAATGTCAGGTGGTGGTCATTGTAACAAAGAAAATGAAGCAGGACAAGGGGATAGAGAGCTGGGGAGAAAGGGTGCCGGCTAAGGGACTGAAAGACCTGAATAAATGGGGAGTGCTTGCCCTGAAAAAATCTGAGAGAAGAATATTCCAGCAGGAAGGAATAGCAAGTACAATGAACTTCGCTTATTTGAAAAAAACAAATACAAAAACAAAAAAAAACAAAAAACAAAACAAAACAAAAACAAGATCATAGTTGCTAGAATAGAAGGAACAAGATAAAGGGCAGACAGACAAGGCTTTGCCTTTCTTTAGAGCAACATGCTTTATGTCACATGGGCAATCTGAGCTCTTCTCTTCTCTGTGGTGGACAATCTTATTTCTTTGTCACTTTTTCCATTCTTACAAACAAACTGGGAACATGAAAAACTATCACAATCCAGCTTGAGACATTTCCTAAAACTCTCTATTCTTCCTATGCTTAAAGTTTTTCATTGACTCCCCATTAATTACCATGTAAATGCGAAGACATTGTTATCTCACACGAACCTTTTTGGCCAATTCTCCAGGCTCACCTTTCCTGCAGCACCACCAGGGATGAGGTAGGATCGAGCCCTCAAGGTAGCCCTTAGAGACCCTGCAGTGAGCCACTCTGAAGGTTTTTCCTCCTGGAGTGTCTCTGCCCCATCATTTCCCACGCGTTCTTCCGGACTGAGCTCGGACCTCACAGCTCAAGGAAACGCTGCCTAAACACCCAGTCTACCCAGGGATACCTCTTCTGTCTTTGCTTCTCTCTCATGTCTTTCTCTTCTCAACTGTAATTGCTGACTTATTGTGTATCACGTTTGACGCTGTGCTCCTTGAGGGAAAGAAATCTCAAAGTTCATCTTCATATTTCCATTTCTTAACACAGTACGTTTCTCATGGTAGGTGCTCAATAATATTTTTTGGCAGAGTAAATTAACGAATGAATGTGTGAATATATTACATTTGAAGATTTTGTCTATTAGCAGGAAGCGTGTGAATGTCTTCCTCTGCACCACTAAGCAGCTGCTTTAATCATACCAAACACGTTTACTTTTAGGCTGTTCGGAATATAATTCAATAAATTGTTTTACATCTACGCATTAATCAACCACATTTCGAAAAGTTCACACTGTCACTGTCCTCTGACAACCTCAGTGTCACCAGAAATCATCTTCTTGTCTCCCTTTTTCTCCTAAGAATCAAACCCACTCTTGTTATTCCAGGAATAATTGTGTATTTCATGGCTAGAGGAACCCACTGAAGAGGGGTGAGCAGACCCTGAAAACCCTGCAGAAATATAACCCTTCCTTGGGTGGAATTGCTCTTGGGCTACTTTACAAAGAACTTAGATCTTTGATGTCTGCGATCATACTTATCCGTGGAATATTTAAAAAACAATAAATATAAGCTGAACTCATAGTAACAGAGAGTAAAGAATGGTTAACTCATAATAGCATAGTTACAGAGGCTGGGGCATGAGGAAAAGAGATTTTAAAAAAGAGTGGGGGTTGTCAGGGTTGTGGGGAAAGGATCATGGGGAGTTATTTAATGGATACGGAGTTTCAGTTTTACAAGAGGAAAAGAGTTCTGGAGATGGATGTGGTGATGGTTGCACAATAATGTGAACGTTCTTAATACGACTGAATCACTTAAAATAGTTAGGCTAGTACATTTCATGTTATATCTATTTTATCACAATAAAAAAAAAAAAGAGGGAAAAAAAGTGAAATGCAAAAGCGTTGGCCACAGTGTTAAATGGTTAAGTGGATGGCCTTGAGTGAATGCTGCATGACAATGTGTAATGCTGGTTTTGATCTTGATCAGTTCAGAAGCCGACCCTGAGACAAAGATTTGAATGAGACAGTTTACTTGGGATGCACCGGGAATCCCAGTGGGAGGACCAGAGGAAATACAGGGAAGAGAATGTGGTCCACAAAGTGTCAGGCCAGCTACCCAGGTGGGTGACTGGAGCTTCATCTCAAGGGAAACTGTGGACAATGACGCAGAACATGCTCAGCACAAATATCCGGCTCGAGAAGGGAGGGAGCCGGGGTATTGATGTAGCCGCACCCAAGAGTCACTGATGGAGGGCAACTTGCGCTGTTAACTTCTGGGCACTTCACACTTGTCTCTCACTCTGACAGTTGTACCTGGGAGAAGAAGGGCAAAGGTCCCAGGCACTAAGAGAGATGCAGGTGCTGGCAGGCAGGCAGATGGAGAGGGACATAGACAGGACGCTGACAGTGTCTACGGTACCATTGCTTAGCGAGCATCTTTCCTGGCTCTGGACTACATGGGGGTCTGTTCTAAGCTCTGAACTCAAAGAGCTTTCCTACTCAACAAATGAGACTCAATGCCCACCCACTTCGGCCCATGCGACAGTGAGCTCAGGCAGGACTCAGGCTCAGGTTATGAGAGGGCTGCAACACCAAGCAAGCAAACAAAAGCCCTCCCCAGAGTTAGCAAGACAAGCAGGCACCCAGGATTTTACAGAGTATATCAAAGGCAAGCAAAACTGCAATAAAAATAATCGATAAAGAATTTGCTTAAAGTGAACAGTGATGAACCACAGAAGTAATGGCAGAGAAAGAAAATCAGTGGGACAAGATGGTATAGAGCACACACCTGGAGATCAGCTGGAGGAGAGGAAAAAGCAGAGAAAGGAATCTAGGCCAGGCTTAGATTAGAGATGTTTTCTTGGTCCAACCGGATCAAGGTTACCTGTAGTTTCTTATAGAGAAAGACCTGCATGTTCACAATATAACATCATCATACTAATGGCTGCTCCAATTCCTTTTGTCTAATCACCTGGGTTTGATTCTCTTTCCATGGTAAACAATTAGTCTTGCTCAACTAATCCTTTTGTAATCTTTATAAAATCCTAGAGTAAAGAACTTATCCAGGTACTGTTGTATCCAGCTACCAGCCTGGGAGGATCCTACATAATTGTTGCTAGCTTAAGAGTTTAGCACCCAGAATGTGTAAACCATATAAGCACCACCACCCCCAGACACACACCTCCCCAACATGTGGGTTTCTGCTGGTGCGCTGGCTGCACATCACAAAATGTCTTCTGAACAGCAGGGATTTTAATTAAATCAGGAGAAATCTAATTTGGCCTAAATTGGCTTGCAACAAAAGGTGTTAAGAGGATCAGAAATTGTTCTGCAATATGGATCTTGGTGGAAGGGACAGGCTCAATCTATTGACAACAGTAATGAAAAATGATGTTGAAAATATGAAGCCTACTGAAGAAAGTAGAAAGCCTAAAAATGCTAATCTCTGATAATCTGACTACAAAAGAAATTGATTACAAACATTCATTTCTGAAACTGATTGCATTGAAGGTACAACAAATATTGTAGGTTGATCCCGGAAAACCTTGGAAAGAAAATAATGGAGCAAGATGAGGAAGAAGAAAATGAGTGTAAACCACTTTTTACTTGTATAGCTTAGAAGAGGAAGTGAAAGAGCAACCTAGTTTGGATGGAGAGAATGATAAGTATCATCTTCCTTCCTTCATCCGAGCAGTAGAATTTACTAGACTGAGAAAAGGACCCTTGATAACAGGAATGAAAGGATGACCAAGCAGAAGTACAAACGTCTAGCAAAAGGATCAGAAGGTAAGAAATTTGAGGGTATCAGCAACAGCTCTAGGGTTGTGCACCACGGAATCTAGACTGGGCAGAGAAGAAAGGGAAGCACTGAAGGGAGAGCAAAGGGCCGTGTGGCAAAGGGAAGTTGGGGAGGATAGTGGTCTTGACCTGGTGAAGAATCAGAAGCGTTGTAAAGTAGGAAGTAAGCTGGAAGGAGGGGATTTTAGGTCATTGTGGGATCAGAAATTTACATTCCTATTGATGGAGGATTCTTGGCAGTAAACACAAGAGTAAGGGTCCTGGGGAGTCACAAAGAAAATGGAGCCCCGAGGTCTGGCTGTTGGAAGGTTCATCTACACAGATGTTGCCCATGACAATTGAGGAATCGGGGTGGAGAGGAAAATAGCTCCGCAATTGCCAAAGTCTTCAGTGAAGAAGGAAGGAGTTCAGGAGTTAGCAAATAAAAGCAATGAGAAGTAGCCACAAGTGGGAGGACGAATATCACTAGCCTTAAAGGAAGAGGGCTTTACCTGCCACCAGGATCAAAGAGTAATGGTCTAGAGACAGCTAGAAGAACCTCTCCCAAGCCTGCATCCCCAGGAGGCGAGACACGTGCGAGAAAACTCTCAACCTCCATCCAGCCAAGGGGTAAATTAGTGTCTGTTCAAGTCCAGCTGCTATTTAGGCCAAGTGGTGTCCCCAGCTGTGCCCCACACAACAGTAGCTCCCCCAGATGTTAGAGAGGCACAACCAAAAACAATGTCAGATAAAAGCTTTCATGATATACCGCGTGATCTATCCTCCTGTAAGAAAATCATATTACAAACTAAAAACTTCAGGAAGTCCCGTGGGGTAAAAATGTGTTTCATCCTAATGTTTTCATCTGGATTTGACCACTGAATCATTGTCCTGGGGGCACACCTAGTAACACCTCACAAAACAAGTGTTTTTAGGGAGGGGTAAAGCTGAGTAAAGGAGCGAGAAAGAGGCTTCAGTGAAAAGGTAAAGAGGTTGAATATGTAGAAGTAGAAGGTAGGATCTAAAGTCAGCCTGCCTGGTTTTGAATCTCAACTCAGGCACTTCCCAGCTCTATTACTTGAGCAAACTGCTTGCTCTCTGTGCCTCAGTTTATTTACCTATAGGAGAAGAAGGTGACACAGGAGAAGGAAGAAGAGAGCTATACAATAGGATGGTAGTAACAATTAACACGGGAACGCTTAGGGAAATGCCTGATACGTGATGTGTGCCCCCCCCCAATGAGAACTGTTATTGCTGCAGAGTTTATTCTCAATGGAAGAAGTGTTCCAAGTGACAAACTAGTTCCAAACAATGGCAATTGCCATGGGAGGGTCATCCCAACTCCAAAGGAAGAAGGTAGGAAAGATAACTCTCAGATGAACCTGAGTTGGGTGGAAATGTGGATCTGAAAGGCACTTCCCCGGAAATGTTGTTTAATATCCTACCCACCTGCATATCTTAGGGGCTTACAGTTTAACCATTTCCTACCCTCTGCTGTGTGGACTGCATAAGACAAGATGAACACTTCCTAGCACATTTGCTATTTAAATTTCCTCCGGTGTGAACTTTTCTTTCATTTCCCTTGCCCATTTATATATCAAGATCTTATATGATTTTTCCTCCAAACGTAAATGCAGGTAGTCCTTTCCAACCTCCCTCTCTGCCTCTTTCTCTTTGCCTGACTCAGAAAAACCCGGAGCCCATTCCATTCGTACCAGGCATGTAAATGATCCTCTCATTGAAAATATAAAGAGGCACAATCGATTTATTTTTTAATAAGGATAATGGGTGAGAGATACAGACTCCTTTCTTATTGGAGCCCCGCAACTATTTTCTTCCCTTTGCACTCAATATCTTTTCAAATTACTAACCCAAGACTTCAGCCCTCTCTTTTTAGCTGACAGTTTTGAATCAGGAATATTGTACCGGGTCCACGCATTGGAAATTTCATAAGACAGAACATGCTTCTCCTGCTGTGTGAGCGCGCAGGGAAACAAGTAGAGAAGGATGCTCTAGGCCCCCATCGAGGACATCTGCCTCGTTCCGATGTCCTCCCTGGAGGAAATGACAAGGATACTCGCTTATTATTCAGGGCCCAGCCTGAGAAAGCATGGTGAACCCGAGGGGATCAAAAAAGCAAATTCAGACACTCAAAAGATTCCTTGCTGGTGCCTTACACCCACACAAAACTGGGTCATCTTTTTTTTTGAAACCCGCCACAATCCTGTCCCCATGGGCAGCTCTATATTGATGAGGCAACACTTGGTTTTGGTATTTCTCTCTATATATGAAAACATCTGATATGGAATCACATCCACCCTGAGAAAGTCTGGGAATGTTGTACTGTGTTAGTCATCTGTACTTTCCCTAAGGTCAGTATGGGGGACTTTTAAAATGGGACTAGGGGAAATCATAATAAGAAGAGAAGGAGGATGTAGTAGAGGATTAGGGGGGGAAGAAGAAAAGAAAAGGTTATAGGCCAATTCCTAAATTTCTAGAAATGGCATCTTCAGTACATATAAGGCCAAATCAGCTCTTTT